>NC_064640.1:5110611-5413641 GCF_023864345.2 Schistocerca serialis cubense
TGCTGATACAGCAACTTACTATTTTGTGCTATTTTTAACTGTTTGGGAGTACTGCATATAACGCCCCTAACAGACACCTGGGCTAATTTTTATCTTATTAATTCATTATATATAGACAGTTTTTTTTTAATCCGCTTTGGAATCTGTAAGTGCAGTCTATGTAGAGTAGACAATCAAGCTACCAGACAGCGTGGACATTACTACTTTCCCAGCTTCACTATAGGGAAGAAACAAGTAGCTTACGTAAGTTACGTCTCGCCCTCTCCTACCTTTTGTGCATTATTGGCCTGTCGGTACAATTTGTAAGGAACTCTGATTAAGCGCAACGATACGTTCCCTGTGATGTGGTCATGGTACATGGCGACGTGATGTGCAACACATACACCATTACCTCCATTAAGTGTCACACTGGTTGTGATATTTCTTCTCCATCTTTTGAGGGAAAAATTACAGGAAAGGGAAGCGTGCGATGAAGTGGAATGCTTAGAAAACTATTATCACTGATATTATCAATTTATTATTGTGGTTCATATAACACATAAAATATATTAACTAACATCGAGTAATCAGTGAAATTATAGTCCCTTACTGATACAATGATTATGTCTCGAACAAAGATTGCAAGTGAAAGCAGCATAATGAATATAACGTTGAGGACAAGAAAAAACTGGAAACTGTATAAAAGGAAGACAATGTAGCATCGATGTTTAAAACTGACTAGATATTACTCAAGAAGTGAATGAAATAGTTGATCCCACTGCAATTAAATATACACAGATGAGAGGCTTTAAAGTGGAAGTCACTTTCAATATGCAGGCTTTCGAAAAACTACGCACCCTCCGACTCAGAGTTACAATATTAAACGTTTTGGCTGGTTTCGTTGTCTAGGGGCTGGGATACGTAGTTGCCGCTTTACAGGCCAAATACTGCTGAGTATTTGATAAGAATACACACATGAATCGGATGGTCGAAGGTTTCTATCACTCAGCAATTGCGAATTATTAATGTAACATATAAATTTATAAATGAAAGGTTGAAATTAAATAAAATCTGCAGGTACTATCGTAACGATTTTAAATGAGCAGTGCGTTAGTGGAAATACTTCTGATAATGCGGTATATTTCTGTAAAACTCACATTGGTGTCGATGGTCCAGCAATTAAATAACAGGGAAACAATAGATTCCTACTGCACGTAATTAGTTATGACCGACAACATAGCTCGCAAGACATTGTCTTCTGGACGCACACTACATCTTCACTGTAGAAGCCACGGAAATCTCACACGTGCACAAGTCGACACTCCGAAGTATTTCTATCTGACGCGTCCACGCGCAAATTGCTCCACTGCGCAAGTCCCGCCGCCTGCGCGTGCGTCGCGCAGTGCTGTCCCGTCACTTACCTGTCCAGAAGTCCTCTCCTCTCTCTCGTACTGTTCTCCCACTTCCATCCAGTCTCTCCAGTCACGAGCGCTGTGATTGGCTAGAGCGCTCCCGCCCTGTCTTCAAGCCAACGCTCACTCACAATAATAATGAAAGACATACGAAACACTATATTTACATTTACATAACTTGAAAGTAAATAAATATTCCTACGACTGGACCATAAACACGCTCTAACACACAGTATTAGATACATAAACAAATTAAATAAACATATATCAAAGGAATAGAGCAAACGGTAGGTCAGTAGCCTACTGTCTCTGTGCTTTCTAAAACACAGTAAATATTTAATCAGTTTCTTCATGAATAGTATATATCGGATATAAACAAAGACATGAATGGATCAACATATTTATAAGCATACTGCTACCATTTTTTCGTGTAACTGTGGAGTACTTATGACCTGACGCGATCGATAGTAATGGGCCACTTTGACCTCCAATAACTCTTGTACTATTCAAGTTACATGCCTGTAATTTATACTAATTTAGGTTTACACTAATAGCTTTCTAAAGACACGTCGGTCGACGAAATCGGATGAAGCGTTTACATTTTGGAAATTCGTTGCTGGGTGTTACTTGCCTAATTTACAGTCAGATATTAAACTTTAAACAAATAAAGATATAGAAAATCTAATAAAGATACGGAAAATCTGATTATACCATCAGAATCGTCGTGAAAATAATGGTAATGTACATGCTTCTTTTTGAGGTATCACGATTTCTCTCGCTGTTATTAATTTCTTTATGAACTGCGAAATGTGTGCCGTTACGGTTTCACGAAGTCCGCCATCTTTGGCGCTCTCGGCAGACAGCGTCACAGCCACGCGGCTGGACCGGCACCACGCGGCTGCTGAGCCGACGCCCGGGACCACGTGGTCGCTGCCGAGCGGCGGCTTCGACGAGCGTCCTGTGCGGCCGCCAACTCTCAGCTCAGAATATTTGCAGGGCACCACGACTCGCCCGTTACCTCACAACTAAAAGGGATACATTCCACAATCGTCGTTCCATTCGGGAAATATTATTCAAATTGGGAGGACGATCGGTGTGGGACTAACTAATTTACACAATGGGATATCCTACACTCGCAGTACCGTTTCTTCATTCACACGTGGTGGTGAAGTCATATCTTAGAAATGGAAAAAGAAATCCCCTATTCTGTGACTTGATTCAAATCATTATACACTCCTGGAAATGGAAAAAAGAACACATTGACACCGGTGTGTCAGACCCACCATACTTGCTCCGGACACTGCGAGAGGGCTGTACAAGCAATGATCACACGCACGGCACAGCGGACACACCAGGAACCGCGGTGTTGGCCGTCGAATGGCGCTAGCTGCGCAGCATTTGTGCACCGCCGCCGTCAGTGTCAGCCAGTTTGCCGTGGCATACGGAGCTCCATCGCAGTCTTTAACACTGGTAGCATGCCGCGACAGCGTGGACGTGAACCGTATGTGCAGTTGACGGACTTTGAGCGAGGGCGTATAGTGGGCATGCGGGAGGCCGGGTGGACGTACCGCCGAATTGCTCAACACGTGGGGCGTGAGGTCTCCACAGTACATCGATGTTGTCGCCAGTGGTCGGCGGAAGGTGCACGTGCCCGTCGACCTGGGACCGGACCGCAGCGACGCACGGATGCACGCCAAGACCGTAGGATCCTACGCAGTGCCGTAGGGGACCGCACCGCCACTTCCCAGCAAATTAGGGACACTGTTGCTCCTGGGGTATTGGCGAGGACCATTCGCAACCGTCTCCATGAAGCTGGGCTACGGTCCCGCACTCCGTTAGGCCGTCTTCCGCTCACGCCCCAACATCGTGCAGCCCGCCTCCAGTGGTGTCGCGACAGGCGTGAATGGAGGGACGAATGGAGACGTGTCGTCTTCAGCGATGAGAGTCGCTTCTGCCTTGGTGCCAATGATGGTCGTATGCGTGTTTGGTGCCGTGCAGGTGAGCGCCACAATCAGGACTGCATACGATCGAGGCACACAGGGCCAACACCCGGCATCATGGTGTGGGGAGCGATCTCCTACACTGGCCGTACACCACTGGTGATCGTCGAGGGGACACTGAATAGTGCACGGTACATCCAAACCGTCATCGAACCCATCGTTCTACCATTCCTAGACCGGCAAGGGAACTTGCTGTTCCAACAGGACAATGCACGTCCGCATGTATCCCGTGCCACCCAACGTGCTCTAGAAGGTGTAAGTCAACTACCCTGGCCAGCAAGATCTCCGGATCTGTCCCCCATTGAGCATGTTTGGGACTGGATGAAGCGTCGTCTCACGCGGTCTACACGTCCAGCACGAACGCTGGTCCAACTGAGGCGCCAGGTGGAAATGGCATGGCAAGCCGTTCCACAGGACTACATCCAGCATCTCTACGATCGTCTCCATGGGAGAAAAGCGGCCTGCATTGCTGCGAAAGGTGGATATACACTGTACTAGTGCCGACATTGTGCATGCTCTGTTGCCTGTGTCTATGTGCCTGTGGTTCTGTCAGTGTGATCATGTGATGTATCTGACCCCAGGAATGTGTCAATAAAGTTTCCCCTTCCTGGGACAATGAATTTACGGTGTTCTTATTTCAATTTCCAGGAGTGTATATCAAGAATATGAGTGTCTGCTGAAGAATTTAGGTACAAGCTAAATACTACTCTTTACACGTGGTTCGTCACACGGAAATCTTTATCGTGTTAAATTGATTTAAATCAGTGACAGTATTCTCACAAATTTAAAAGATATATTATTATTGAGACTAACATGGTCGATATTCAGTCGAAGAGAGAAAAAGATTGATCGTACATGAATACCTTTGTGTGATCAAAGAGTGCCATTTCGTGAAAATTAACTGAACGGCATCGAAGCAAAATAAAAAAGCATCCCCGAACCTTCTATGAAATAAATGAAATGATTCCATCATAACTGACTAAAAAATCTAGATGTAATAAAAGAAGTGCTGGATCCAGACAGTCAGAAAACGCAGCCGAGGCAACTGCTTCGGCTGTCCGTTTGGGGATAGGGACACGTCCTAGTATTTGGTGAGGAAAGGCTGGAAGCAATGTGATTTGCACAGAATCAAACCTTACAACCGCTCAAAAAGAGGCAGCCTATGTCAGATTGCCGTGATGACCAGCCTTTCTACTAAGTTACCAGTGCTGTGGAAAGAACCAGCGCACTGCTTTGACTCACAAATAAACGCTTTGGTAGATCTCTCTGGAGTTGATCAGCAACTTTGGTGCTGCACTCTAAGAATGTACTACAACCCAACAGTGTCTGTGTGCCTTAACGGTAGATCTGTACACTTGCGTAGGTTGATAATTTGTAGAGATTAGGCAGGGAAACGGGGGGAGGGCGATTTGATGGAGAGGATGCTACACTCCTGGAAATTGAAATAAGAACACCGTGAATTCATTGTCCCAGGAAGGGGAAACTTTATTGACACATTCCTGGGGTCAGATACATCACATGATCACACTGACAGAACCACAGGCACATAGACACAGGCAACAGAGCATGCACAATGTCGGCACTAGTACAGTGTACATCCACCTTTCGCAGCAATGCAGGCTGCTATTCTCCCATGGAGACGATCGTAGAGATGCTGGATGTAGTCCTGTGGAACGGCTTGCCATGCCATTTCCACCTGGCGCCTCAGTTGGACCAGCGTTCGTGCTGGACGTGCAGACCGCGTGAGACGACGCTTCATCCAGTCCCAAACATGCTCAATGGGGGACAGATCCGGAGATCTTGCTGGCCAGGGTAGTTGACTTACACCTTCTAGAGCACGTTGGGTGGCACGGGATACATGCGGACGTGCATTGTCCTGTTGGAACAGCAAGTTCCCTTGCCGGTCTAGGAATGGTAGAACGATGGGTTCGATGACGGTTTGGATGTACCGTGCACTATTCAGTGTCCCCTCGACGATCACCAGTGGTGTACGGCCAGTGTAGGAGATCGCTCTTCACACCATGATGCCGGGTGTTGGCCCTGTGTGCCTCGGTCGTATGCAGTCCTGATTGTGGCGCTCACCTGCACGGCGCCAAACACGCATACGACCATCATTGGCACCAAGGCAGAAGCGACTCTCATCGCTGAAGACGACACGTCTCCATTCGTCCCTCCATTCACGCCTGTCGCGACACCACTGGAGGCGGGCTGCACGATGTTGGGGCGTGAGCGGAAGACGGCCTAACGGAGTGCGGGACCGTAGCCCAGCTTCATGGAGACGGTTGCGAATGGTCCTCGCCGATACCCCAGGAGCAACAGTGTCCCTAATTTGCTGGGAAGTGACGGTGCGGTCCCCTACGGCACTGCGTAGGATCCTACGGTCTTGGCGTGCATCCGTGCGTCGCTGCGGTCCGGTCCCAGGTCGACGGGCACGTGCACCTTCCGCCGACCACTGGCGACAACATCGATGTACTGTGGAGACCTCACGCCCCACGTGTTGAGCAATTCGGCGGTACGTCCACCCGGCCTCCCGCATGCCCACTATACGCCCTCGCTCAAAGTCCGTCAACTGCACATACGGTTCACGTCCACGCTGTCGCGGCATGCTACCAGTGTTAAAGACTGCGATGGAGCTCCGTATGCCACGGCAAACTGGCTGACACTGACGGCGGCGGTGCACAAATGCTGCGCAGCTAGCGCCATTCGACGGCCAACACCGCGGTTCCTGGTGTGTCCGCTGTGCCGTGCGTGTGTTCATTGCTTGTACAGCCCTCTCGCAGTGTCCGGAGCAAGTATGGTGGGTCTGACACACCGGTGTCAATGTGTTCTGTTTTCCATTTCCAGGAGTGTAGTTGACACACAACATACATGAAATAACGACCAGTATATCCCCTTACCAAGGGAAGAGAAACATAGAAAAATCGTCTGTGCAACGTATGCAAGTTTATTGAGCAGTATCATTACAGTAAAGTTGAAAGTTGACTTGTACAACCGCCTTTCAGTGAACACGCAGTTCTTGCTTTAATTGTTATATTCCTTCAAATTCTTCTGGACTATAGTAAATTGACGCAGATTGTGGAGACCTTGTTCAGAAATATCTAGAATCCCTTATGGCCACTGTCGACAGACTTGAAACTCCACATCGGGGCACCTCTAGTGAAATATGTGGCATCTGTGGTGCCTTTGGAGTGTCCAGGAAACCCCAGTGTTATTGCGCTTTGCATGATCTGACCAGTTTGTCTACTAAAAGGAAGCATAGCGGACTGTGATGATGAATGGTTCGCTATTTGTAGCATCGTACCCAAAAATGACCATGTTCCTGTGATCTGGAATATGCGAAGGGCATAAAATAGAGGCTCAGACGGTTCTGCGGAGATACAATGAAGGCTTTCACGACCGGATGGTACTGTTGTTGATAATTATTCCGGGTTATAAGGCCGTGGTCCATGGAATACTTCTATTCCTAACGTTTCGTCCAATACTACGTTGGACATCCTCAGAGGTCGGCAGAACTCAACAGGACCAGCCAGACCTCTGAGGATATCCAACGTAGTATTGGACGAAACGTTAGGAATAGAAGTATTCCATGGACCACGGCCATATAACCCCGAAGAATTATTAGCAACGGTTCTGCGGAGAATTAGGATGTGTAAATCTTGACTTCCGCCATCGAGTGGGTGACTGTAGGACTGACGTCAATAGGTGATGCATGCACTATGCAAATTAAACGGCTGCTTCGACAGCAGAGTAGTATGACATGCAGGTAGCTTTTTTCTAAACTATAAAAACCCCTCCATAGACTCGATGTGAATTATGGACCGTAATAGGAGAAGGGAACAGACCAGCAACATCACTCACACAGGAGAACATTCATCTTTATAGACAAGAAAGAGAGAATGTTAATACGGTATATAACGAAATAGTAACTCCGACATTAGTTACACTCAAGCATCGAAATAAATCCAGCGATTAAAAAAGAAGATTTGTGCCGGGCCAGGATTCAAACTCAGGTTACCTCCTCATTGCGAGCGGTCGCCCTAATCACTTCGGCTATACAAGCACGCTTCCCGTCCAACATAATTTCCCATACGTCGCACACTACATGCGAAGTGTCCCCTGTCCATTACCCGTATTGCTCACAGTCTCACCCGATCCCCACAAGGGGTCGAACGAAGGAATTATTAATTGTTGTTAAGTCTTTTATGTTTATATGTGTAGTGTCTGTTATATCTGGAATGCCTAGAACACCTTGGGATTATTTACTTGCAGATGTGTCTATGGTAAGATATCAGAACTAATCTAGTTCATTAAACGTAATAAATCCCACGTTGTACGAGGAAAAGAAAGCAATCAAACAGAAAGCAATGAATTTATACTCAGAGTGGCGTAGAGACTGTTACAGAACGCCTTTCTCATGAGATATGATGGCAGAGTGCTTCGGAGAAAAACTGGAGGATATCACGGATGAATTTCCTCAAATGGCTTGGTTCAAATGGCTCTGAGCACTATGGGACTCAACTGCTGTGGTCATCAGTCCCCTAGAACTTAGAACTACTTAAACCTAACTAACCTAAGGACATCACACACATCCATGCCAGAGGCAGGATTCGAACCTGCTACCGTAGCAGTCGCACTGAATTTCCTCAACATGCTGTTGTAATAGAGGGTGAATTCAACCTGTTACCTTCAAAATGGGGGAACAAAGCCATTAAATTAAAACTACTACAGTATTAAAAAGCTCTGACTGTCTTTTCTGAAAATTAATTCGAATAGTTAGAGAATCGACCAATGGAGGCAAGGATATACTGTCGCATCGAAACCACAATCGTGTCGAGATCCGAAGGCAGGGTGATCAATGAAGTACAGCACTTAGAATTGGAAATACGTTTGTTACTGACACCAACTAACCACCAAAACAGAACTGATTCCCTGTACGGAGAATACAGCTGTTTAAGCAAAACTTCGAATATTTCAGACTGCTGATATTTACACACACATCGAATATCCCAGGATATACGAACATGAGATATTTCAAGAACAAGTAATTGCTGGTGGTCAGGGTCGAACCACCGACCCGCAGTACCCCAGCAAGCGACGCTGAGGAGTATGCCATAGTGCGCGCACCACTGACTGTGGGAATATATCTCCCGCTAACTAACAGATGCTAATTTTTGGATTCAGTTAAGGTAGAGGAGGAAATAAGTGTGTATGAGAAAATTACAGCATCAGTAGCTACACGTGTTGCAAGGAATGCGAGGGAAATTATTTTCCTTGGCAACTACAACAGAAAACACTGCACATTGGTTCAAATGGCTCTGAGCACTATGGGACTTAACAGCTGTGGTCATCAGTCCTCTAGAACTTAGAACTACTTAAACCTAAGTAACCTAAGGACTTCACACACATCCATGCCCGAGGCAGGATTCGAACCTGCGACCGTAGCAGTCGCACGGTTCCGGACTGCGCGCCTAGAACCGCGAGACCACTGCACATTGTTTAAGTAATCTGTATGAAACATTTATCTGTGGCGGTGGGACTTTACGTCCTGGACCATCCTCGGACGGTGGGAGTTGATTGCTGTAGGTAAGAAATGACACAAATACATAGGTAGTTATAGTGGTGGACGTACCAAGCAGTGGCCGTATCAAACCTGTCGTATTATGAGTGGGCATACCAGTGCTTTCATTAGTCGTGGTCCGACTCCGAGTCCTCAACGATGATAAGAGGTGGCGGTGCCAGTGCCAGGGAGTTGTCTTGCAAGCCACTGACCGTGTCGCGGAGGGCGTCCACTTCGTCCTATACTCGTCTCGCCTTCTTTCGAATGGTCATCTTTAGAGGGACGATGTTTGTCTCCTCGTGCAGGCTAACAATCCTCGTGACTGGAAGGGCACGCACGCTCTACCGAAGCACCTTATTCTGTAGGCGCTGGAAGGTCTGCATCCTGGAGGCACCAATCGTGGCCCCGCGCAGTTGATCCGTAGGTGAAGCGAGGGTAGACAACGGTACGGTGCCGTCGGAGCTTGGTATCTAGTAAGGGGAGGCCACAACGTTTGGATCACAGATTTACTTCAGAGTTTTTACACATTTAGTAGGCCATTAAAACAATACAATGTGCAAGCAGTAAGGTGCACTACTCCGACAATTTCGAGAAAATCGCTGGAGAAGATTGAAGCGTCTATTACATCCTATGTAAGTGTGCGTAGGTGCCGGCCGTTAGAGTTCATGGTGGTCAAGTGGATAGGGTTCGAGCTTGGTGAAGCGATCGTGTGTGAGGTGACGGTTCGACATCCGCTAAGTTTTAATTTTTAATGTTTCTTTCTCTTCATCACATCCGATGAATAATTGTACATCACACTGGTGGTCTGGCAATTGTGACTTATTATATTATTGAACAACCTCATTCGCATCATTATTTGTCGAGTTTTGACTTGGGCTTTCTAAGCCTGTCCCTCGTCCTTGAAAATGTAATTGAAAATAGTAAATAGTCAAATAACATATGAAATTCACTACAACTTCATGAAAATGCGTGAGGTTTTTTCATTATATTATCCCCCAAATTTCATAAACTAAATAATGTGACCAGTGATGAAAAAGTTCGCAGCTCGTGGTCTAGCAGCTAGCGTTGCTGCCTCTGGATCAAGGGTCCCAAGTTCGATTCTCGGCCTGGTTGGTGATTTTCTCTGCCCAGAGACAAGGTGTTGGTGTCGTCCTCATCATTTCATCATCATCATTCTTGATAGTGGCTAGATAGGATTGTGAAATAATTGGACTGTGTACAAATTGGGACTTTGTACAGGCGCCGATGACCGCGAAGTTGAGCGCCTCACAAACCAAACCT
The DNA here is from genome assembly GCF_023864345.2 of Schistocerca serialis cubense. NCBI lineage: Eukaryota > Metazoa > Arthropoda > Insecta > Orthoptera > Acrididae > Schistocerca > Schistocerca serialis. The sequence goes on from NC_064640.1 coordinate 5,120,841, forward strand.
CATCAGTGGTGAAAAAGGTATAGATTAAAAAAATAGTGTTCGCAGGACTCGAACCGGCGTCTCGTCCACGACCTTCTTTCAAGACGCGAACGCTAACCGTTTTTCGGTTTTTCAGGAACATTCCTGGCGTCCAAAGGGAGGGGTGGACGCAAGGTGGGCAGGGGTCGCAACACGAGGACTGGCCACTATGTACTGTTCCCACCCTCTAGGAACCAAAGAAAGCGTGGGTTCAAATGGCTCTGAGCACTATGAGGCTTAATGTCTGAGGTCATCAGTCCCCTAGAACTTAGAACTACTTAAACCTAATTTACCTAAGGACATCACACACATCCATGCCCGAGGCAGGATTCGAACCTGCGACCGTAGCGGTCGCTTGGTTTCAGACTGAGGCACCTAGAACCGCTCGGCCACAGCGGCCATCAGAAAGCTTAGGGAACGTAGAGTAGTGGAGTAGAGGTACAATGAACATCAATGGTTTACCTAGCTTTTTTCCTTTTTTAAAAAAAAATTGGCGGGTATCGCGAGGAGAGGGAGCATCAAGACATCAGACTCACTGAGGTAATCCATTTATAGTTTCTCTGGGATCAACATTCCTATGACCCAGAGAATATATCACTTGTATGGAAGAGGCGGTGTCAACTCTTCATGACAGGAAAACCCCAGCTCTGGGGTGGGTTAAGGAAGACACTGCGAAAGAAACTGGAGAAAAATTGTCTGCATGTTGGGTTGCGGGCAACTGCACAATGGCGTTCATTAAGGAACTGCCAAAAATCGAGGATACTTTTTTCGCCTTCAGCAAACGAGTAGTGAGCTGCATGTCCACAAATCCACTTCACAGAGTTCTTCACTTGCGGGAGTACCCCGTGTCCGGGAATAGGAGCAGTTGAGTAGGAGTTGTACGGGTAATTAGGGACAACATCTGTAACACGAAATAAAAAGACACCTCCTGCCGATTTGCACACCAGGCGATATTTGCCTGTGTCCAAAACATCACAGGCGACACACAACGGGGTGTCTGTGAGGTGATTCTAGTGAAGGCGTGAAAGGCATACTTGCTTGAGATTGACAGGAATGTACCATGCAGACTGGACGTCAGTGACAAGATAAGGAGCGCACACCGATCGCCAAACGGCACGCCACTCAACGTGCGGATGCTTCCCCTCAACCACATTCGGTGACCTGTGCCAATGAAGAAAGCTACAGATCGCCTCCGTGGATGGCAAGTGCGCTGTCATTATCGTAGTACGGACGTAACTGAGGTGGAGGAAAAAGGATCGGATGTAAAAGGAGGCCGGCGGGAACGTCCGAAAGCGGGATAGGTGCCGAGAGAGAGCGTGGTGCAAGGGCATCCAACAACAGGCTGGTAGCGCACGCAGGACAACGGTGCCGCACCGCCATGTGAGAGCCAATGCAAAGGGCTATCGCTCTAACAGGAACATGGTACAGACCTAAACCGCCCCTGCACTGTGGGAGAGTGAGGGTCTCGTACCATATCTTGAATAGCAAGCCGTGGCAAACACATGAACCCAATGTCGCCAGCATGCGGGGGGCCATGGATGGCGGAATAGGAAATGTCTGTGCCACGTGAGTGATACGTGACACCAAATACACATTTACCTATTGAGCCCGCTGCAGAAGATCGAATACTGGGAAACGGTAATCTAAAAGCCCAGCTCGTAGTTGGGGAAGTAGGCTCCGACAGTTGAGGGCAATCGTGCGTCGCAGATCACTTGCGAAATCGAGTCCTACGCATCGGATAGTATCGGCTACACGCTAAGGAGCAGCGCTGTCCGCACAAAGCACCGCACCTAGCGATGGCGCTCGACTTGTTGACGTCAAGGCAGGCCGTAGGTGGAAACCACGCCAGTGATTCCCTGACCTCAGCACCTCTACGGAGGACGATGACGAGATCTTGCGCATAAGAAGTGAAGCTGAATACATGGTCACTGAGAGACTTTCCAGAGAGCCGTTGACGGAGGCCGCAGAGCAACGGTTCCATTGCGAGAGCATACAATAGTGCAGAGAGCAGGCAGCCTTGACGCACTGAACGACGTATCGAGATGGGAGGAGTCAGACGGCAATTGTAGAGTACCCGAGACGTATTTCCAAGAAGAAGACGCATTACAACGTCGACGGTAGTCTCAGGGTATTCCATATTCCGGAGCACCCTTACCAGGTAGTCGTGATCGACCCGATCGAACGCCTGGCTGAAATCAAGAGCTGACAAAAGTTCGGGCATACGAGGAGCGTGAGCAAGAGCGATTATGTACAGATAGCGACAGAGGGCAGCACGTATGTTTTTGGCACCTCCCAAAGAAGATTGATTCGGGGAAACCGCGTACCGAACTGTCCGTTTCAGCAGCGCAGCCAACAGCCAAGTAAAGATCTTTGTGTCGCTGTTGAGTAACGTCAAGGGGCTGTAATCACATATCTGTGAGGTACCCCGAGGCTTGTGGATAGGAATAAGGAAACCATCGGTGGGAAAGGTGACATAAAGTCCTCACAAATTTCCGTCCACACTGGTGCCCAGAAGGCGACGAAATCTCATATAAAACTGTAGTGGGAGGCCGTCGGGACCAGGCGACCTGTTCGTAGAACCTGCCTGGGTAGCGTCATTGACTTCGTCCTCTGTCACATTAGGAAGCAGACCCATCGTCGCACCCACGGGAACCAAGCCAAAGAAGAGTTTGGAGACCGCTGTAATGTTGGCATGGTGGTGACGTTGTTCTGAGTACAGCATAACATAATATGCATGGAGGGCAGACCCTATATCTCGTTGGGTATCAAAATGCCGCCCATCATCGGTAGTAAGATCGTTAATCAAAGTCCCCCGACGGTGACGTCTTTCCGCTATGACATGATACACAGATGGACGGTCCTGCACTAACCCATCTTGTGTGTGCGTTCTGACCATAGCTCCTACAAGGTGGCGGTGAGAGAGGGATGTGAGCTTTGCCTTGGCACGATTCGCCATCGCCTGGCGCCCTGGCGAATACGGCATCATACTACATTGCCGGAGAATGGTGAAATGGAATTCCTGAGTCCGTCACCGCCACGTCGCAACCTCCCTTCCATAACATATCAAGACATTGCGGAGGGCGGCTTTGCACGTAGCACTCACCAAGACAGCGCAAACTGAGAGGCGTCACGGCGTCGACGACAGGCTGTCCACGTGGTCTCGATGAGTGGCCAGCAGTCGCGTAGCGTAAGGTGGTTCGTGTTCAGTTTGCATGGTCCACCATCGCGCCACACCCTCTGGCAGCAGAGATTGATGGTGCAGATATATGCGTCATGGTCAGAGAACGCACTGGGTCAGACTTCAGCAGCCAGCACCCCAAAGACAATATCACGGGAGATGTAATCACAATCGAGGTGGCTGGAAGAATGGCTCGTGTAATGCGTAAACCCCAGACGATTGCCACGAACATGCTCCCAAGAATCCACAAGCCTGAGGTGCTGAAGAACTGTCGCAAGCTCTGAGCACGGAGAGTGACGTGGTGGTTGGTCTTTGGATGCCTGGGTGCAGTTGATGCCTCCCACGATCAATGCATCCTGCCGAACCAGGAAAAGAGACATGACCGTCTCTGAGAAGAAGGTGGATCAATTACGGCGACGACCCGAACCAGATGGTGCATATACATTTACGACCATGACGCTACTATACGTGAGGGCCGTACCTCTGGGATGAGGGAGATAGCCAACTGCATCAGCGATGGTACCGTCACGTAAGAGAATCGCCACCTCACTACCAGTAGGGAAAGCATGAGAGGTATGTGCTCTTGAAGGAGAGCAACGTCACCGGCCGCAGCATACGCATGTCACGGAGTAAAACCAGTTTGTGGCGTACTGGAATAACATTGACAATGAGCGTGGCAGTGCGATAAGTCTGGAAATCTGACATCGCTAGGACGACAGGCGATTCAAAGACGGGGGAAGCGCGGGGAACTGCCTGTTAGGCCCTGGTGGAAGAGCACATCACTGCGATGGGGTGGGAGCCGACACCACAGATGAGGGTTCATCGCTCTGTACATCTCCACAACATCCATCCTCATGATCGGCGTCGTCCGTCCAGGAGACAAACGTGTCACTGGGCTATTTCAATGGAACACTGTCAGAGGTGAGCTCACATGTAGCGTCAGACACAGAAAGGGTGGCAGCCGGGTCACACGCAGGCGGGGGAAGGTCTTCGCCCGGAGGTGGAGACGGGGGAGGCGAAGGACGTCAAGTCAGGTGTCAGGGCGTCAGAGGACAGCAGCAGTAGTGAAACTTCCCCTTTGTGTGTGAAGAAAGACTGTGCTGGTAAACTTCTACTTTGATACTGAAACGGCTGAGTAAAACTGAACGTATACAGACAGTTTTCTCTTTACTTATTGTGATCGTTTCTAAACTGACACACAATATTTAAGCGCAACGCAATCTGACTTTTAATAATCCCTACAAAAGAATAGCCCTGACTATCAATAACCTATCCTTCGTGAATCACTTACCTCACTAAAATCTTCGTTACTCGAACTACTGGAATACAGCGAGCGCCAATACTGCCAGCTAAATAAAAGATTCAAACTACTGAACGCACTAACTACTGGTAGGCATACAGTTAGCAAATGAAAGATTTTGATAGAGAACAAACAATGTTTTTACCCTAATAGTGTTCAAAAGTCATAACCTATGGCAGCGCCATCTAGCGGGCCAACCATAGCGCCATCTGGCTTCCCCCTTCAAGCTAGAGAGTTCCGTTCTTTGTAGTTTTTTCGTTTGATTTTTATTTCATGAGATATTTGGCCCGCTGACTATCAATGGACCACCTTGTATACTCCGTAAGCGACCGTATGGTGCATGGCGGAGGGCAGCTAGCACCACTACTAGTTATTTTATTTCCTGTTCCGCTAGCAAATAGGACAAGGGGAAGACGAGGGACTCTAATGCTGTTCGATTAATGGAAGGCAGGGACGACTGAAAGAAGAGCTGCACCTTTCGTCACGGGTTCGCTTCGTTAACACTAGAGCAGTAAGGTAATGTTCAGCAACCTGTTCATTGAGACTCTCCAAGTGGGCTTGTGTATCGAGTGAAAGCTTCCTCACATAGCTTCGATAGGCAAATTTAAAAACGAGTCAGGAAACATATAGGTTCCACCAGCAAACGTCTCCGTTTCATACTGAGGAGTACCAACAATCTTCTTTTCCGTATATCGCCCGCGAGTGGAACAGGAAAGGGGAAGATCATACCCTGCTATATATGTAGGAAATAGGGCGCGAGAAACCTGTGTTGTCCTGCGGTTTTAAATTACCTCTTGATTGGCTCAAATGGTCCAAGTGGTTCTGAGCGCTATGGGACTTAACATCTGAGGTCATCAGTCCCCTAGAACTTAGAACTACTTAAACCTAACTAACCTAAGGACATCACACACATCCGTGCCCGAGGCAGGATTCGAACCTGCGACCGTAGCAGTCGTGGGGTTCCGGACTGAAGCGCCTAGAACCGCTCGGCCACATGTTATTCAAACGCAATAGTGGTTTTCTCAGTTAAAAGGAAGTTTTATAACAGTTACATCAGTTACAGATGCAAAAGAAGTCTGCATTTCTAACACAGCTGGCAGACTAGATGTCTGACTTGTACTTCCACTCTGGATAACAGTCCAAGCAATTGTAGCTAATACCGCCTTCATGGAAAGACGTTCTTGCTGCAAATTTTTCGTAGCCCAAGTGAATTCAAATGATAATGTTCTGCATGTGACACAGGCATCACTTCTGGATCAAATAAAACCTCAAGATAAACACTAAAAACGAAAATACATTGAGTAACTATAGTCTGCAATTTATCGTTTTACACATTTGCATCAAAAGGATAAAATTCTGCAATCATCATCATCGTCATCATCATCATCATTATCTTACCTACTTTAGTCGCTGAATTAAAGCCTTCTCTCTAGACTTTTTCAAGTCTTACTGATTCCAATTACATGTGTCCTTGCTCATGTATATTATCGAATTTCAACTGTCCACCTTCCATTAATGCCGTCGTCTCTTACTTCCCTTACGTTTCAGAATTAAAAAAGTACTTCCTTTATCGATCTGTCACTTATTTACCCGCCTATCTGAATTTCATTTTCATTGCAGTAGTAAATTGTTTCTGGCATTCCAGTTTGTTGACTGCTCTATTTGATAGTTTTCCTGTATCGCTTACAATTTCCCTCATGCAACTCTCAATTTCTCGTTGAGAAATCTCCAGCTTTTCACTGATTAAAACCTATATCGTAAGGAAGTACGTGCCTTCTTTCTACGCTTTCCGTTTTGCACCCATCGAAAATTTCGTTTTGAAAACCCTGACATTAACGAATAACATTGCAGGGCTTTATATACTTGGTATAACTCCCCGATCTTACTGATGATTCTCCTGCTTGCTAGATTCGTATCTATTATTATTACCCGTCTTACGGATCTACGATAATTTGCAGCTTGAAAGAGGCTTAGGATCGTCACATCCTGTACAATTTTCTTATCGTTCGATTAAACTTCAGTTCCATTTGGTCGTTGTGAAATGAATTTTATTTTCTTCTGCGAGAATATCTTAAGCAAAAAGTAATGATTTTTTTTCCTTAGTACATTCAACTAACGTATGATATGTCATTACAGTCATCATATAGGAAGAGAATTACTACATAGCATGCGTATTTCAGGTTTTGGATTTTGGTTTTCGTAGGAACCATTAAAAGATTAGAAGCTTACACTGGTACATTCACCGCTGCTTCATATAACAATTAGATTTCCATTAACAGAGAGTATGCCGTGATTAGAAGAGCTCCCACTGCAAAATCTGAAAAGTGATTGCACTTTTAAAACCAACCGGTGGCGCTGTGCGTATACTCACGCCCGATGCTCATATGATCACTGAAAATAAAACATTATAACGTAATCTGCAAGTAAACAGAAGAAAATACGTAAAAGAATTTGAAAGAATTAATTGTTTACGAAACATCCTATTACGTGACTGTATCACGTTTTGAGAGGAAGATATTTCTAAAACTTCCTGGCAGATTAAAACTGTGTGCCCGACCGAGACCGAGTTCGAGTCTCGGTCGGGCACACAGTTTTAATCTGCCAGGAAGTTTCATATCAGCGCACACTCCGCTGCAGAGTGAAAATCTCATTCTGGAAACATCCCGCAGGCTGTGGCTAAGCCATGTCTCCGCAATATCCTTTCTTTCAGGAGTGCTAGTTCTGCAAGGTTCGCAGGAGAGCTTCTGTAAAGTTTGGAAGGTAGGAGACGAGGTACTGGCAGAAGTAAAGCTGTGAGTACCGGGCGTGAGTCGTGCTTCGGTAGCTCAGTTGGTAGAGCACTTGCCCGCGAAAGGCAAAGGTCCCGAGTTCGAGTCTCGGTCGGGCACACAGTTTTAATCTGCCAGGAAGTTTCATATCAGCGCACACTCCGCTGCAGAGTGAAAATCTCATTCTGGAAGATATTTCTAGCTCTTTAGTCCAAAAATTATAGCACCCTTTGTAGATAATGATATCAACAGATTTTTTTCTGTGACATTTTATAATAGTTTCTGTCTTTGTCCTTAAGAATGATGATGAATGCCGTAAATTTTTTATAAATAGCTTCATTGATGATTTTTGGACATGAAGGGTAAATTTAATATAACGCAGTTAGCTGAATTCGTGTTAGAAAGCAATGACGGACAACCTGTTGCAGTAATCGTACAGTTGCAATAACTTCTGATCTATGAATCCCAGCCGATTCTTGCATGGAAAAACAGGGCTTTCCGTCTGATCAGCAGTCACAAATGTGGCTTCAGTATTGCGATACCCTTAGCGTTCATGTGTGCTGATCCTCTATTGTTGAGTGTCTGCTTGAATATCTCTCTCTCTCTCTCTCTCTCTCTCTCTCTCTCACTCTATCTCTCCCTCCCCCCACCTTTCTCTCTCTCTCTCTCTCCCTCTATTACACACACACACACACACAAAGATATCCACAGACCGGCTACGTTTTTCAACACTGTCAGTTTCCTGCACTCTCTTTGTTTAGGATTTGTGGCCAGATGAGAGGTGGGAGTCAACCGTGGTTTGCTGACTACACTTCCATGAAACGGGCTGGCCATTGGCGGACGCTAATACAGCGGAAGCACTCTGGCACTGCATGCAGAAAGTGGAACGCGCGTTGTCCCGGCGATAACGCTGGCGGGAGAGGCGTGTAACAAAAGCAGTCGCAACCGATTACCACGCAGCTGCTAAATCGTCTGTGATGAACGCTACAGGGCTTCAGCTGTTATAGAGAATGGCTTCGAGAACTGAGCCCCCCTCCATAATCGGTATCCGACATTGCATGCGTATCTTCCATTCTCTTCACAATTTTATCCATGCGAGCACGTGATTACTTTCGCTTCCTGCCGAATAATTACATTCATCACTAACAGTTACTCGAAGCTTTCAACACTCTAGTGTTATTGGCTTCGGAACGACAAGCTAGCTGACAGCTACAAATTTCTATCACTTTAATTACACGGCATACGATATTTATACCAGTTTGAATCTCTACCTACTTTCAGTGACTTATCATGCCATCTGACATAAAATTTATTCTGGTTTGTCACACTTACAATTATCCTATATGCATTTATCAGTGATATTACCCGCCGGAAACAAAGTAAAATATCTATAATCAAATAGAAACGCCGTGCGGGGTAGCCGCGTGGTCACAGGCTCCAGGTCACAGTTCGCGCGGCTCCCACCGCCGGAGGTTCGATTCCTCCCTCCAGCATGGGTGTGTGTTTTGTCCTTAGCCTAAGTTAGTTCAAATGGTTCAAATGGCTCTGAGCACTATGCGACTCAACTTCTGAGGTCATCAGTCGCCTAGAACTTAGAACTAATTAAACTTAACTAACCTAAGGACATCACACACATCCATGCCCGAGGCAGGATTCGAACCTGCGACCGTAGCGGTCACGCGGTTCCAGACTGAAGCGCCTTTAACCCCACGGTCACACCGGCCGGCGCGTAAGTTAGTTTAAGTTAGATTAAGTAGTGCGTAAGTTTAGGGACTGATGACATCAGCATTGTGGTCCCATGGGATCTTACCATATTTTTTTTTTAATAGCAACAAAGAAGCAAGTCATCTAAATTCTGCAACGGTAAACCAATCGGTTTGAATGGAAAATTTTATAGTTTAGCGGTTACTTAAGAGGGCCGTACGTATTTAAATAATGAAGTCCCATCAGTACTTTTAATTATCCTTGGCCGTCAGAACACTGAAAGTGAACCAAGAATCAAGTATACAGAGTTGCAAAAATATTACATGAAGGAAAAGCAGATAACAGGTAACAACATGGATCAAAACAAACAAATATATTCCTTATTATTAATTTCTTCGAAACAATTAAACGGTTGTCTGGTCCAGGTTAGAGTTGCCTGGCATGGGTAGGAGATGAATGGAGTTGTATGTTGCATTATAAATGTCCGTGGGCCTGCACACTTGCATTGTCTTCCCTGGTGAAGAGCGAGAGCTCTTGGGCCGTGGTATCGACGGGTAGTCTTTACTGTCCACTGTCTCGATAGTTTTGACCTGAATGTCGTAAACCATAGCGGCAGGTTAGTGGGCCATGCGTATGCAGCCGTTTCAGATGAGTGTGTAGAGCAGCAATGAGTGACCTCAGATAGCTCATGGCCTCTCTTCCTGTGTGCGCAGCAATTTCTAATTGTTTGAAGGAAGGAAGATTAGGTTAGAATGTCCCGTCGATGATGAGGTCGCTAGAAACGGAGCACAGACTCGGACTCGAGAAGGATAGCGACGGAGGTCAATTGTGTCATTTCGAAATGACTATTCAGGCATTCACCTTCAACGATTTAGTAAAAATACGGAAAACCCAAATCAGGATGGTTGGACGCGAATATGAAATACCGTCATCACGAATTTGGACCCAGTGCATTGTAACTGTACCACCTCTCTCTGTCTTGTAATTGTTTAGTAACCCCTCTCCTGTACATTCTGGGACGCCAATTTTCTGCTACTTCACACTATTCCTTTGCGTCTTATGTGCCTCTTCCTATATCTCCCTTTGGGTCCTGGGGTTAGAATAGGCCCGAGGTATCCCTGCCTGTTGTAAGAGGCGACTAAAAGGAGTCACACTTATCGGCTCTACAAGTTCAGATCCCATATTATGGTTTGACCTGCCACTTTCCAAATTCTACATAAGTGCTGGCCGTATGAGGAAGGACGCCTTACGTGGTGCATGAGTTATCCATAGTGATCTTAAATTCGATCTCCTGAACCTCTTGTCATGGCTTTGCATCTCTACCTGCAGTTCAACTATTTCGGCGAGGACACTTTCTAGGGTGTCACCTTCTTCTGTTGTCTCCTCAGTATTCACTGTGCCCAGTATCCTGCATGGTAGCCAGTCTGTTGTGGTGGAGCCATCACGTACTCATTTGGTGGTAGCCCCTTGACCACACAGCGATCACACTGCTGATGCCTGAGCTGTAAACTCCCCACGTATGTCAAGGAGTTGATGCCTGTCTTTCTGCGGCATCAGGACTTCCAACAACGGCCATCATGCCAGGTGGCCTTTGCTGTGACTGGGTGGCGCCCGTGGGGAGAAGAGCCCCTGATCGGAATGGGTGGCATCAGGGCAGATGACCTACAATGAAGCAGACTAAGTCATCTGTTGCTGGTGATCGTATGGCTCCAGCAGTCTCTAAGAAGGGGAGGATCGAGTACAATGCTGACAGATATGACTCTAAATCGTTTCCCTCCCTCGCTACACCATGGGAAGAACGCAGGTCTAGAGAAAGAAGAGAGCCATATTCGCCTCGGTATTTAGTCTATAGCAAAATGGACAGGGACTCCTTTCTTATTACAAAGCCTCAATTTTTTGTTGAACATCACGAGGATAAATATGGGGAAGCGACAGCGCTGTTCAAGATACGGTGCAGTCATGATTCAGACAGTATCCCCAACCCAATCCCATGCGTTAATCGCTTGTAACCAGCTGGGTGATATTCCTGTTCGCGTCACTCCCCATAAAAGCCTCAGCATGGTCCAGAGGATTATTTTCCATCGCGACCTCCTCTTGCGGTCTGAAGACGAGTTCCGCGCCACTCTAGAACGGCGGGGTGCTCATTTCACCCAGAGCATTTGCAGGGGACCCAAACACAACAGGGTTGCCACTGGTCCCTTCGTCTTGGCCTTTGAAGGTGATTCATTGCCTGAAAAAGTCAAGGTGATGATTTACCGCTGTGACGTTAAACCATACGTCCCTCCCCCTAAGCAGTGCTTTAAGTGCTAGAAATTCGGGCACATGTCTACCCGCTACATTTCCAACGCCACATGTCGAGACTGCGGACGTCCACTGCACCCAGATACTCACTGTGCGCCTTCTCCCACTTCTATCACCTGCGGAGAACAGCACTCCCCCTGTTCGCCAGATTGTGCAGTACTCCAAAAGGAGCGGAAAATCATGGAGTACAAGACCTTGGATTGGTTGACTTACAAAGAGGCTAAACATAAGTAAGAACGATTACACCCCATTCGGTTGACGTTCACATACACCGCAGCTGCATTACCACCGCCATTACAAGTATCAGTCGTACCACACACAGTGCCACGAACAGTGGGCCCTCCAGGCCTCCAGAATACATCTGCACCCTTGGTGGTACGGGAAACATCTCCTTTCGTTTCTCCCTAAGTGCCTACTTCGGGAGCAAGCAACAGGCTTCTCCAGCTCTTCTCATGTGGTAGGGGACCCTTGGGTGGAAATCTCAGCGTCCCCTGAGAACCTGGATCTCACTGATGCCTCATTCACAATAGGAATGGATACAAATACTCAATCGGTGGCAGCAGGTGACCTTGAGGCGTAACCTGTCTCCTTGCATGCTTTGTGTCTTCCCAGCCCTACGATAACGTCATCGTCCACAGGAATTGCAACGGCTTTTTCCACCACCTGGCTTAGATACAACAACTGTTAAGCTTTACACCTGCTTTCTGCATTGCCCTCCAGGACACCTGGTTATTGACATAGCGTCTATAACAAAGTGTCAGGTGGAGTTTGTGTCTATGTCCTGAACTGAGTATGCAGTGAACCTGTGCCCCTTCAAACACCGCTTGAAGCTGTGGCTGTCAGGATAAGGACGACGCAGGAAATAACTGTCTGCAACGTATATCCTCCTCCAGATGGTGCAGTACCCCTCGACGCAATGGCTGCACTGATTCGTGAACTCCCTAAACCTTTCCTACTTTCGGGAGATTTTAACGTCCATAACCTCTTGTGGGGTGGCACTGTGCTTACTGGCCGAGGTAGAGACGTCGAAATTTTCCTCTGTCAACTCGATCTCTGCCTCTTATATACTGGGGCCCCCCACACATTTCAGTGTGGCTCAGGGCAATTACTCAGCCACTGATTTATCCCTCTGCAGCCCAGGACTTCTCCCATATGTCCACTGGAAAGCCCACAATGACTTGTGTGGTAGTGACCACTTTCCCAAAAATGGTTCAAATGGCTCTGAGCACTCTGGGACTAAACTTCTGAGATCATCACTCCCCTAGAACTTAGAACTACTTAAACCTAACTCACCTAAGGACATCACACACACCCATGCCTGAGGCAGGATTCGAACCTGCGACCGAAGCGGTCGCGTGGTTCCAGACTGTAGCGCCTAGAACCGCTCGGCTACCCCAGCCAACGACCACTTTCCAATCTTCCTGTCACTCACCCAGCGCCATTCCCCCCGACGTCTACCAAGATGGGGATTAAAAAAAGGCAGACTGGGAAGCTTTTAACTCTGCTGTCACCGTTGAATCTCCTCCACGTGGTACCACCGATGTGGTAGTTAAGCAGGTAACAAGAACGGTCGCTTCTGCGTCGGAAAACACTATGCCTTATTCTTTAGGGTGGCCCCGGTGAAAGCCAGTACCTTGGTGGTCGCCGGAAATCGCCGAGGGCATTAAAGACGGTCGGCGAGCTTTACAGCGACATAAGCGGCACCTTTCCCTAGTGTACCTAATATCTTTTAAACGACTCCATGCCCGGGTTCTCCAGCTTATAAAACGACGAAAACAGGCGTGTTGGGAGGGGTACGTCTTGACCATTGGGTACTATACTTCACCTTCCCAAGTCTGGACGAAGATCAGGGGTGTTGGTGGGTACCAGCCACCAACAGCTGCTACTGACATTAACATCAATGACGTATTATCTACCGACGCAAACGCAATTACCGAGCACTTTGCTGAGCACTGTGATCGATCCTCCACTTCAGAGAATTATCCCCCAGCATTTCGCACCCTCAAACGACGGATGGAATGGAAAGTCCTCTCGTTCACTGAACGTCACAGTGAACCCTATAACGCTCCATTTACAGAGTGGGAGTTCCTCAGCGTCCTTGCACATTGCCCTGACACAGCTCCTGGCCCAGATCGGATCCACAGTCAGATGATCAAACATCTCTCGTCCGACTACAAGCGACATCTCCTCGTCATCTTCAACCGGATCTGGTGCGATGGCGTCTTTCCTCCGCAATGGCGGGAGAGCACCATCATTCCAGTGATCAAGCCCCGTATAAACCCGTTTGATGAGGAGAGCTCTCGGCCCATCAGACTCACCAATCTTCTTTTTAAGCTATTATAAAGTATGGTAAGTTGGCGATTGTGTTGGGTCCTGGAGTCACGTGGCCTACAGGATCCATGCAAGTGCGGTTTCCGCAAGGGTCACTCTACCATTGATAATCTAGTTTCCCTCAAGTCTGCCACCCAAACAGCCTTTTCCAGACGCCAACACCTGGTTTTTGATTTATGAAAAGCTTACGACACGACCTGGCGACATCATATCCTTGGCACATTATATGAGTGGGGTCTCCGGAGCCAGCTCCCGATTTTTATCCAAAATTTCCTATCGCTCCATATTTTCCATGTCCAAGTTGGTGCCTCCCATAGATTCCCCCATATCCAAGATAAGCGGGTCCCGCACGGCTCTGTATTGACTGCATCTCTATTTTTAGTGGCCATTAACGGTCTAATAGCAGCTATCAAGCAGCTGTAGGGCCGTCGGTCTCACCTTCTCTGTATGTAGACGACTTCTGCATTTCGTACTGCTCCTGCAATACTGGTGTTGCCAAACGGCGCATGAAGGGAGCCATCCACAAGTCGCAGTCATGAGTTCTAGTCCATGGCTTCCAGTTTTCAGCCACGACGTCGTGTGTCATGCATTTCTGTCGGCGTCGCACTGTTCATCCAGAAGCAGAACTTTACCTTAATGACGATCCACTCACTGTAGTGGAGACATATCGATTCTTGGGTCTGGTTTTCGATGCCCAGTTGACTTGACTACCTCACCTTTGTCAGCTTAAGCAGAATTGCTGGAAGCACCTCAATACCTTCCGCTGCTTGAGCAACACCAACTGGGGAGCAGATCGCTCTACGCTGCTGCAGCTCTACAGAGCCCTTGTTCAATCCCGCCTTGACTATAGGAGTCTGGTTTACGGTTTGGCGGCGCCCTCAACATTGCATTTACATGACGCAGTGCGCTACTGTAGTGTTTGCCCAGCGACGGGAGCTTTTAACACGAGCCCTCGACCAGTGTCCTGGTGGAGGCTGAAGTCCCTCCATTGAAGGTTAGGCGTGCACAACTGCTCGCCAGTTACGTTGCACACGTTCGTAGTTCTGCTGCGCATCCGAATTACCGTCTGTTTTTCCCAACCACGGCGGTTCAACTCCCGCATCGGTGGTCCACGTCAAGGCTTACGACTGCGGTTCATGTCCGGTCCCTTCTATCTGAATTGGAGTCCTTGCCTTTACCACCTATACTCGAGGTCCACTCACGTACACCTCCATCGTGTACAACTAGGCATGACGCTTCACCTGGACCTTTCACATGGTCCTAAGAACTCAGTGAACCCCACAGCTCTCTGCTGTCACTTCCTCTAGATTCTTGGCATGTACCGGGCCATGAAGTGGTATACACTGACGGGTCGATGGCTGATGGTCGCGTTGGCTTCGCGTATGTTCGTGGAGGACCTATTGAACAGTACTCCTTGCCAAATGGCTGCAGTGTTTTCAATGCAGAGCTGGCGGCCATTTTTCATGCTCTTGAGCGCATCCGCTCATGCCCTGGCGAGTTGTTTCTTCTCTGTACTGACTCCTTGAGCAACCTACAAGCTATCCACCAGTGCTACCCCTGCCATCCTTTGGTAGCGACCATCCAGGAGTCCATCTATGGCCTGGAACGCTCCAGTCGTTCCGTGGTGTTTATGTTGGCCCCAGGCCACGTCGGAATGCCAGGAAATGAACTTCCCGACAGGCTGGCCAAACAGGTTACACGGAAACCGCTTCTGAAGATCGGCATCCCTACAACTGAACTGCGGTTATTATTACGCCGCAAGGCTTTTCAGCTTTGGGAGACGGAATGGCATAATCTCAGTACGCACAACAAAGTGTGTGGCCTTAAGGAGACTATGAATGTGTAGAAGACTTCCATGTGGGCCTCTCGCAGGGACTCTATGGTTCTCATCTTGCTCCGCATTGGCCATATATGGCTAACACATGGCTACCTCCTCCATCGCGAGGACGCACCTCGGTGTCACTGTGGCTCACATATGACTGTCGTCCACATCTTGCTGGATTGCCCCGTTTTAGCCGCTCTGTGTTGGACTTTTAACCTTCCGAGCACGCTACCTTCGATGTTCGGCGACAATGTCTCAACAGCAGATTTAGTTTTACGCTTTATTCGTGAGGGTTTTTTATCGTACCATCTAAGGGTGGGCATTTAGCTTTCTCTCTGAGATCGCTACCCTCCCTCCATTTTAACTGTCACCTTCTTTGCATTTGTTTGCCTTGGTGGTCGTCTTTTCCCTACATATACTTATCTCGCCTTGACTTTTTGGGTGGACACTTCATGGTGTTGCAGAGTGGCTGGCTCATCCTCTTTTATTATTGTGATCAGCCAGTCCAGACCATATGCTCTATGGTTTTAATACCTTCTCCTACTCTTCCTTGTGAGTGTTTTCCCCATTTTTTGTTGGATCCACTCGTTTTCTTCTTAGGTATGGTGTTTGCTGTTTTTGTACCTTGATCCTTGCTTCCATCAGGAAAAAGGGAATAATGACCCTGTAGTTTGGTCACTTTATACCCCAAACAAACCAACCAGCCTCATCCTATAAGAACAATGGCGATTAGTAGCTGTCCTTAGGTTAGTTAGGTTTAAGTAGTTCTAAGTTCTAGGGGACTGATGAACATAGATGTTAAGTCTCATAGTGCTCAGAGCCATTTCAACCATTTTTTTGATTAGTAGCATTATTTGTTGTTGGGCCTTAGTTTTTCTGAACAGCGATTCGGTGCTCAGTGCAAACCACTCTATTTATTTAGCCAGGATCTTCTATGTCCTGGGTCGCATCTGCCATCAGTATTTCCTTGAAGTATTAGTTCCAACAGGTGGTGACTGTTGTGTATTGTATAGCCAGAAGTAATATCTTATTCCGACAGTTGTGGAACATATAACTGGTTGTTCAAACTTCTTGCTTTGCCCCAGTGATGTTTCTGTGTTCCTTCCAGGGTTAATCAGATTTCACATGGACGTCAGAAGAAACCACCCCAGTTGCATCCCGTCAGTTGTCATATGCTTTCTTTTTGGAGAAAACATGGACTACCTACCGGAATGGGCTTGAACTGCCTCCCACAACGTCTGGTGTCCTCACATCTGCTGCCACCAAAAGAACTATAATAGGAAAACGAGTAAATCATTTGTTTGCTCCTCTCTTTAGTGCATGAAGTCATGGAATCATGATTTTATGCCAGCCTTGTGAAAAAATTTACGGAATTGCATTCGTGGTTTGATAAAAACACGGCTCACATCACACGGCAGGCATAAACGTTAAGAATTTATCTCTCCATTCTTTTGTTATTCTGCTTCACTATACGTGTTGCTGTGAACAGACATTATTGCATAGAAGTACGACACTTTAATTGATCGTCAGGATCAGGTTGGTATTATCAATAAATTTATTTTTACTGTTCAGATTAAATGACAGTTGCGACTCAATTTGGACGTTGTCCCGGTGAATAACGTGTAATTTTAATTCTTTGGCAGACTGTTTAATGTGATTGCTTACACACCATATCTCAAGATGTGATCTGAGTTGCTATATTGCTGACGTTAAATTTCTGATGTTCGGAGCCCATTACCTCAGGGACTTGTAAAGACAAGGCGGACCCAACCTTTGGTATCCAAGCCATTTTCTTCAACGAGCTCCTTATGATCGTCGAAGTCTACTTTATTTTTCGAAGCAGTGGGTATCACACTGCCTTTACAGTCACCATTAGGTGTTTCATATGTTATACTCAATTATACTTTCTTAATATCAATTACACTTTCGATTTAAAACCGATAACAATATTTTGCACGCTTAATAAACATTGCTTTGAATTTTCTGATCATTCTTCTTAAAAATAATGAAAATGTCACATCTACTTGCTGGACTAATCGAGAGAGTAAAAGAGAACACGTCGCACCAGTTAAGCGAAGATCTTCGAGAGTAAAACGTTATACAGAGCGGGCTGTTCAGTACAAAATCACGAAAACACAATACCTTTCTATAGTAACTAGTTTCGAAAATCGAGTGATCAGCCAGAACATTATGACCACAGATCTTAACAGTTAACCCAGCGTAGGACGCCACAATGAAAGTTAACCCGTGGTGCTGACTATACAAAATTATTGAGAATGTAGTATTTACTAACAACCTTCATTTTTAAAAGAAAAACAGACATAAATTATAGTTATTGATTGAATACAGTAAGCAACTAAAGTTGGGTTAAGAGAACAATGGACAAGAATCCTGGGTAGCAGAAGTGAGTCTAGTACTTTGGCCCTAAAAATATGGATAACGCAATTTGAATTCATCTGATGAGAGCAAGTGGCGATTGAGATCTGTACGCCCTGACAAGGCCGGTGCAGCAGTATGTTACCCTTTTTCCTTCGTGCAACGATGTAGCTTGCAGCTGGCGAGATGGGTGCGGCAGAGGCAAGGCGTAAGGTGGCACTTGTGAATCGATCGTGGCCACGAAAGAAGTGCAAGATCTCACAGTCTATCGACCAGGCAGGCAGATCACAATTTACTGTCAGTGTGTGACACACCCTTTCGCTGGTCGCACCAAGGACCAATTTGACTCACCTACACGACAGAGCACACAAGGGTAACAAACGTCAAGACTGTTCAACCAAAAACGGATAAGTGTGCCCTCGGCAAACTAGTAGTCTGAGGCGTTTGAAGTCACACTGTCGGTAAAGTAAGAACTTCACCACAGGCTCTCCAGTCTAACTACTTGCAAGTGAAGTCAGTCTCAGGACAGGTCCCAAGCACCAACCACACATGCCAGAGCTTCGACCAGAAGATCCCTTCCAGACCGAGGTCCAGAACCCGAGTGCCTCACACCTCTTCAGATAAAAAAAATTCGTTTTTCCGCAAAGCGCACGAACGACACCACTTTCACCCCATCTTGACCCAATCTTAGGGCTCTATATTCGCTAAATCTCCCCTCCTACACGATAGCACAAACTCATGTCGAACCAGCGCAAGAGGTAAGAAACCTGCATCTCTGGAAAAGGGAAGAATCTGCCAATTACTGGCTTTTTTTACGTTCTTGCGGAGGGAGATGATGTTTTTCGATGATGTTGTGTCGCTTCCTGCAGAAACAAGTGAACAGATACAATCTTAAAGATCTTTATCTAAATCGCCTGTGCCTTGGAGCACGTTAGTCCTAGCTATGAGGTGTAATAAAGATTCTATCTCTAAACATTTCTCAGACGCCGGAATTTCTTATACAACCGAGGCGGCCGATGGAAGTGAGTCACAGGCCTATTTGCAGTATCGGCGAACACGAAAACTTGTGAATTTTTATTACACATGGCACTGGACACAATGCCTGGCTTACGACTCCACTGTGTAGATGCATCCCTTCAGTCCACAACCTCCAGCCCAGCCTTCAGCTGGCGCCAATGCAGGTATAGCAGCATTGTCCTGCTGGAGACCTTTCTTGACTAGCAGCTGTTCTGTCTGCCCTGTATTGCTGTGGGCCTGTCCGGCAAGATTTACTGAGGGATGGGCTGGCCACAATTGCCTTCAGCTTCCTACATGCCATTTCTATGAACTGAAAACCATAAAAATACTTCATGCTTTTAGCGTCCTACCAGCTCCATCAACGTTTGCTCAGGCCATTAACTTTCTAGAGTCTTGCTGAATTTGGGTAAGGTTGTAACAAAGTCTTTAATAATTTTCTGTACACGAAAAATAGGGCGAGAGAGTAACTTGTCCTCTTTCGACCTACTGTCGATATAGACCTGTTCAGGCGATAGAAGCATCACCTGCCGAGGAATGACCTCCAGTCAGACACACGCATGGTGCACGTTGTGCTATGCTATCTGTGTGTAGAATGGGGAAGGCACGCAGTCTGACAGAGTCAAGATTGTGATGTCCCGGAGGATCGGCACGAGTATTTTGGAAACTGCAGGACTTGTCAGGTGTTCGTGGAATGTTGCGGCAGTGACTTCAACACGTGGTTAAATCAATGTGAAACCACGTCCAGACTTCGTGTGGTCAGGTGGCCACCCTTCATAATGGATGTCTCACGTGGTAGGCTGTGCAGACTGGTAAAATAGGACAGGTGGAGAAATACGGTAACATCGGCAACTATGACTGAAATGGACACGTGACCATCGGCACTGGACCTTGGTGCAGTGGGAGAACGTTGCACGGTCTGATGAATCCCGATACCTTCTTCATCACGCCGATGGGGATGCGCGAATCCGTCTTCTTCCACGGGAACAGCTCCGTTACATCTCTACGGCGGGACGGTGACAAGCTGGCGGCGGCTCCATTATGCTCTGGGGAACGTTCACATGGGCATCCATGGGCCGAGCGGAGCTCGTGAAAGGAACCGTGATGGCCAAGGAGTATCGTACACTCGCTGGAGACCACATACACCCTTTTCATCATGATCATGTTTCCATACAGTGGAGGCATTTTTCAACAAGATAGTGCGCCGTGTCACAAAGACAGGAGTGTGATGCAGCATTTCGAGGAACAAAGCGGAGGGTTCCAATTGATGTGCTGGCCCCCTGTTCGCACCCCCTCCCCCAACTCACCAGATCTGAACCCGTCTGAACACATCTGGGATGTGATTGAACGTGACGTCAGAGCCCATCACCTCCCTCCCCACAATTTATGGGAATTAGATTACTTGTGTGTACAGATTTGATGCCAAATCCCTCCAGCGACCCACGAATTCCTCATTGCTTTCATGCCACAATGCGTCTCCACTGTTATCCATGCCAAAGGTGGACATAACTACCATTAGTTAGGTGGTCATAATGTTGTGGAAGATCAGTGTACATCTAATCAAAAGAGTCAGTGTAATTCTTGGGACAGGGGAGGGTTCAAAACCTGGTATATTAGGAATAGATGACAAAGCCAAATATATTTTTCCTCTGAATATATATACATATCTGAATGGTCAATGACTGTATTTCATTGTGATATTAATTTGCTACTCTCGTTAAGCTAGAAGTAACCTGTTGGGTTCCGTATTATTTGACTTGCACGGAAGTTTTCATTCAGTATCACAAGGACACCCTTATATTATTATTCTTCCATTCGGCTCTTTTTATTGTTATAATTTATTTGCTTTCGATTTCTAGCCAACAACAGCTTCATCTTCAGTCGATTTAGCACTGTTATTAATGTCATACACCACTGCAAGTACACCCCGCAAATGTACCCAGGATCCTCTAGTGTGGTACATTTCACGTTCTCTAATGGTGTCAGGCTTGTTTCTCTGGCTTGGGAATGTGGTATAAACAATGTCAAATCTAAACTGGCTGGTTAGTGAAGAAACATGCGTACAACTCGCATTTCATAGTAGAAACTGTAAATATTCGTCAAACCCATTCGTACCAGTTCTCCAGTGATAATGCAGATAAACGAGGCAAATAGTTGTGCAGAAGTGTATAAGCAGTCATCTTTCCCAGGTATAAGCAATGGCAAAAATATTAAGATAAGGCAAAGTAAGAAGCATCATCCCTTTCATTGTTTACAGTGGTTCACGATACGATTGTACAACGGTATTTCAAACAGTAAATTACACATTATTATGGCAGGTCAGGTAACTTTTAGTGAGTGCTGCTCTACACTTCACCGTGACATACAGTAGCTACGTGACTAGTCTTCAACATAGTCAGTAAATCTCTGTGAACATTGGTCAGAACGTTCTACCAATCGTTAAGTTCCCAGACGATAGAAATCCGCTCCTTGATTAGGTAGCCATTAGCTAACAGCTGTGTGACTGTCCTCATCGTAAAATTTCTTTCCCCTTAGAGGTTCTTGCAGCTTCCCGAAGAGATCGAAATCGTTGGTGCCAGATCTGGATTTCAGCCGAGTGTACGCGGCCTTGGTTAAATTGTAGGCACCATTCCATCATGGCTGTCCGCGACATTGCATTTAATCCATACACTGCCAGAATATCACGATGCATCTGTGTGAAATCTAGACGTTTTGCCAACAAAGATAGTATTGTTCCGGGTATTTAACCTTTGACGTAAGTTACCAGTTACCACATCATTTCACTCCCACTCTGTGCCTGCGAAAACGTGGAACATGCATTGTCTTGTGATAGTATGCCATTGCTGTTGCGCAATTGTCTTAGCATACGGCAACATGTGTTACTTTCTGTAGTCCCTACGTAGATGTAAATTCACTGGCTTTAATTTGCTAATGCTTCATGTCTTACAAAGCTAATGCTGTTAAACAGATAAATAAACAACGGGCATCCAAAAAACAAGCGAATGCGGCATGAGATGTAAGATACAGTAACTGCATGATGTCACGCGCTAAAACAGTTCAGTGGTGGTATGTTGGTGAATTCACCTTTTCATGATAACATGTCGCGCATATTTCTGTGATTCGTAGTTATGTCTTCATTTTCAGAGACAATAGGAATTCTTGATTTTGTTGCCGATTGCGAGTGAACTGTGAATTGATCAATAAAGGCACGACTGTAACTATGTGTGATGGAAAAAGAACTTCAGAGCGGGGTACGAATTTTGCGTCCCGACTCAGTTATGTATTGTGCTTATCCATTACGGATATTTTAGAACCGTGAGTGTATATTGAATGTAAATAAGTTATACAAAACTGCAACCAGTCACTTTTTTGAATAATTATGTTTTATTCCATTTACCGGTTTTCGAACCTTTTAAGGTTCATCTTCAGATGGTTTCAGGAAGTTTCACCATTATTGCTAGCACCCAGCATTATGCTAGCAATAATGATGTAACTGCCTCAAACCATCTGAAGATGAACCTGAAAAGGTTCGAAAATCGGTTCATG
The DNA here is from genome assembly GCF_023864345.2 of Schistocerca serialis cubense. Classification (NCBI taxonomy): domain Eukaryota; kingdom Metazoa; phylum Arthropoda; class Insecta; order Orthoptera; family Acrididae; genus Schistocerca; species Schistocerca serialis. Next base: position 5,143,199 of record NC_064640.1, read on the forward strand.
CAATAAAACATAATTATTCAAAAACGTGGCTGGTTGCAGTTATGTATAACTTATTTACATTCAGTTATTATGTTTCCTGTCATTTCTCAAATCCGATTAGACCTACTTCTACGGAAGGTATGAAAGCTAACTACTGCATTCGCGACATAACCATTCAAGCCAAAATCTGATTTATTTGAAGTTTTTATAGTCTTTCTTTTTTATGGCAAGCGTATGTAAAGACGCATCTGACACACCATGTGGCAATGACTGTTAACCTTCACAAGCGCAACGGAAAACAGATTCTTGATTGCCAGAAGGAAATAAAGGTACACGATGAGGGGTTCCTGGTTTAAAAAAAAATACGATAAAAAATAAAAAAGTGAAGTAGGAAAGGCTTAGAATAAGAATTTTAATTGTAAGAGCTACCTCCTTACTGTGTACATGTTTGTGCAATTTGTATAATTTGTTGCAACTCAGGACCTTACTTAAGAGCAGCCACTAATCTCCGAAAACAAATCGAACTTTTATCTGAGCATCTGGCGACTGCAGATCTATGACGTTTTCCTCCTGTCTCTTGTATGATTACGTATCTGAAAATGCTGAAAGTTTCGCAATACAGTAGTGATACTCATAGAATATGGAGAGGTGCCAAATATTTGTATAGTGACGCAGATGAACAAAGCAGGCAGTCATCGTATGTCTTGTTTCCAACCGTGATCTTACATAAGCACGTGGTTACGCAAAGAACAGATATTACAAAGGAAACAAATAAGTACAAAGGAAATATATCACTTTATAGGATACATAAAGTAAGAGTGTCAAAGAATCGAGCCCGCATCTCGTGGTCGTGCGGTAGCGTTCTCGCTTCCCACGCCCGGGTTCCCGGGTTCGATTCCCGGCGGGGTCGGGGATTTTCTCTGCCTCGTGATGGCTGGGTGTTGTGTGATGTCCTTAGGTTAGTTAGGTTTAAGTAGTTCTACGTTCTAGGGTACTGATGACCATAGATGTTAAGTCCCATAGTGCTCAGAGTCATTTGAACCATTTTCAAAGAATCGAACCGACGTAACTGAATGAGTGGTCGCTTGGGGCTAGTATGATCATGGATGACAATAAAATGCATGGCTTTCCCAATTCACCCGGGGACACGACAAAAAACCATCTGCAAGAAAACAAAGTTCCGTTTTCAATCACAATGCCAAACGAATGATTTATTGCTTGTAACTGCAAAATCAGAAAAATAAGTTTTTCCTATAGGAACGCAGCTGAATAAATTTTCAGTGCATTGCTTAATGAAGAAGAATGTAGTCATCTCACCAAACAGATATGCAGCAACATGAAGTGAAAAAGCAACGTCAACCGTGTGGCCGAGCAGAACCAAGGCAGACACCATGAGTAACTTGGCGGCATTTCCAAACGAATTCTCACGAAAAGTGTGTGATTTATTCTCGCAAAGCAAGGAGTCTCCCTGACATACGTCACGGGTCCCAGCTATCTGCAGGACGACAGAGCTACGCAAGACTATGGACCATCGATAACAGTGAGTCTATGTGCGAGCCTCTTTGGTTAAGATGGACAGCGTCCAGTTAATGTATCAGAGCGTCGAGCCGAGGCGAATATCGGATGCCTTTATATATTACCATAATGACATACCTTCTGCAGGGATCAGTGCTGATTATCAGCAGCAAAACTGATGAAGCTGGACTCAGCACAAGTGAAGGGATTCATACAGGATGGAAGATTTCCTAGCTTGCGTTCCTTGAACGTTTCGTGCGCGTTCGCCTTGTAGCCTGTGGATACCTCACCACCTGTTATTGCCGTGTGTAGCACCTAAAAGTATCAGATATATCACATTATCGCGGTAGGAAAATGGTAGATCTTTCAACTGGTCACTGCCCATACTCACAACACCTTCAAACAATTCGAAAGTGCCCTACAGATAAGCGAATGTTGTGAAATAGGTTCTCCCGAACATCTAGTATTACACTGCGACAACACTCTGGATGTAGGAAATGACTGTGTTGTACTTTATACAAGGTGCAGAAACAACCTGAGAATGTATCAAGCTAGTAGGTGTCGAATCGAGCATAATTTGCGAGATAATCATAGCTCGTAAATGAAACGATGCGGAGTAAACTTGCATAAAGCGCCATCCCATCCAATCAGCGACGAACGCGCGAAACTTGGGGCGTTTAACCTAACTTGCTCCAGCTAGTAGCTTGCTAAAGAGCACAGTTGGTGGTTTAATTCGCTCAAGGTAATTGCTTGAGATGAAGCATCGAAGTCAGCCCAACTATCAATTCGTATCCACGGCTGGTTACAATAGGCGCAATTTTCCTAAAATATTATATTATTATTAAATCAACTGCGCGAGCAGCAAGGTCACACCATTAATTTACTAAGCTAATTACCCGTCGTACAGAAACAACACTGCTACAAAGCAGTCAACATGTGGTCCTCTATGGTGCAACGATTTTTTAATGAAATTTAAAAGCCACTAGTTTTACGGAGAGTCTGTATGTACTTTTTTTCCAACAAGTTATTTAGGAATTATAAACTAAGTCACTGATGAGAATGAAAACACTCTTGTTTTTAAATTATTTTTACAGTAAATGCTCGATCTTTCGGCATCTAATATCGTTACAACTTTGAAATTCTCGATGAAATGATCGGTGCATGCCTTCGAAAATTCCTAGAGTTTTGTCAATGATTGTTGCGACCTGAGAAAATTCAAGTGTGTTGACCTCCGCGCAATCGTCACTGACTGCGGTACGTTTCCTACCGATGGCTATCTTACGTTCTCCATACTCGATGTCCACTACCCAGATCTGACTTCATCATCAGATTTTTTTCCCTCACAACCTGTGTAAAGACCACCGAGAAATGGCCTGAAAATGATTAAGTGCTATATCCCTTAAGCGGTTGCATTGCCGTCCGTGGTGATCAGACACCATATTAAGGATCGTTTCCTGCCATTTGTTATGTGCAGAGGACCATCACACATCTCGTGACTTCGGTGTAGATGTTATCTTTGAATAAAACTGTCATTTCTGTTCGCATCATTGCATATTTCGTTCAGTTACCTTCACACTAGACTCGCATCCGGGAGGACAACCGTTCAAATCCGTGTCCGGCCATTCTGATTTAGGTTTTCCGTGATTTCCCTAAATCGCTTAGAGCAAATGCCCCGGGATGGTTCCTTCGAAAGACTCCATCCTTCCCTAATCCGAGCTTGTGCTCCGTCCCTAATGACTTCGTTGTGGAAGGGACGTTAAACACTAACCTCCCCCCTACTTCAGTTACCTTCTGTAGCAGTACTTTCTATCTAGGCTTCAAGTTTCATCGAGTTATGTTAGTGTTCACAAACAGCTTTTATCATGTGGTGTACTAAACGTAAAACATTGGTGGACGAACTAAATCAGACAGTCCTCAGGGAGTTACATTTAGAAATGAAATTTTCACAGAAGTAGATGGTTTTGCATGTTAAGCAGCGAAATACCTGACTACAGAACAAGGATAGAGAATGTAAAATGTACACTGTAAATTGCAAGAAATGATTTGCTGCAAAACGAACTGCGATCACATGGAATATAAATCTAAATATCAAGAGAGTTTCCTGAATGCGTTCTTTGGACTGTGGCCTTATATGGAAGTGAGATTTGGACGGTAAACCTTATAGACATGAAGAGATTAGAAGTTTTTGAAATGTGGAGCTACAGATGAGCGCTGAAAATTGATTTGTAGATCGGATAACTAATGATCAAGTACTAAATCGAATAACAAAAAATTAATTTGTGTCATATTTCGACGAAAATAAGCGAAAGGCGTTTGCTGTGCCACGAAACACCTTTCATTCGACGTATTAGTGCTCACGATGATTGGCGCTCATGTGCCTGAAAGATTTGTAGTTACCTGTCTGTCTGCTGGTGTAGTACGTCTCTGAGTGGAAACTACAAAGTTTATCGCGATAAGCTATGCAGGCTGTTGCGAGAGAAAGCAAACAGGAAAGCTAAGCGGCGTAATTCTTTTCACGACGAGTCGTGGCCGGCACACAAAGAGATCCCCCTGTTCCTCTCGCTGCAACGACTAGACTTACCTGTCTGTTCTCGTAGTACAGACACTCTGTGTTGTGATGGCGAGACGGGCACATTCACCCGACTTCATTCTGATCTATGGTGAAAGAGTTCCTGGCTTTGCACATTTGAGCTGTATTTAGGTGACGACGGTACATTACGTGGCTTTTCAGATCACGGATAAGTAGATTTTTGTGCGCGATAGATTTTGCAGTCGTGTTTAACGTGCGAAATGTTAGGTCTTTGTCTACGCTTTCAACATCTTTAGAACGTGTGGGGATTTTCAATCAGTGTTCCAAGTTTTCAAGTGGCTTACCTCGTTTCTCTTCCACTCGTAAAATAATGTTTCAGGCATTAATACTAATATGTGGTTATTTTCATTTGTCTTTAGTATCTGGTGGTAAGGTAAAGGCACAAGCTCCGTTGAGTTGTATTTCCACGTGAAATATGTTTTTTGTTCTCAAATACTACGTTTGACAATAATTGGGGTTTTTACGAGCTTTTATCACCCTGCCTGCTCTGGCATTTCATTTAATTAATCATACATACTCATTCTTACACATGTGATCACTCGAGATCACTACACAGGTAAGTATAATTGGCTGTTGAAGTTCGAGAAATGTGCCACTGGAGACGGTGACGTAAAGATAATTTCCGCTACACACGAGCTGAGAGTTTCTTAGATTACTATTAGGAGATATTCGGCACAGATAGCAAAAACATTTCGATTGCACGTATTGTGCCTATAAAAATAGTTGCAATTTCTTTACTTACGAGGGCGTGCTGAATCGTATTGCCTCCAAGTTTTTTATGTAAAACTCTCAAAATTTCTTAAATAAAAGAAACGTTATTAACATTCTATATTTTCATTCTTCATGTCTACGTAATTGTAGCCCTCTGCCGTTAGAGGATCCCGAATTGTAGCACGGGACATAGCGGAGTGTAACGTAACTATGTCGATGTGTGAGAATCAGCGTGCTGTAATCGAGTTAGGAATTGGAAGAGTTGGTCCACACGTGGAGCAGCCTCTCCTTCAGCATGACAACGCCAGACCACACGCGAGCGCTGCGACAATCGGAGACCTGGCTTCACTGTCATTCATTATCCTCCGTACAGTCCCGAGTTGGCGCATCCGATTTTCATCTCTTTCCATAACCTGAAGAACACCTTCAAGGGCTGCACTTTGCGTCACGGAGCAAGCCAGCTGTGCGAAAGGCCGCGGTATCACAGCGGTAGGCGCCGGCGTTCCTCAGAGGCAGCCCCAGATCTATGTATGTTCTAGGGCATGGAAGATATCTTAAGTGTGTCAAAGTGCCTCTTCACACAGCACACTGCTATCGCACGTCGCTGTATTTCGCTCTGTGGAATTCAAACGTGTATATTTTGTAATGGAAGCCATCAAACCTATATTCGGGACAGTGGAAATTAAAATCTCCTGCGGTGTCTCTCCTGGTCCTAGTCGGCAGGTTTGACATCCTACCACGCTTAGAAAGGAACTCACAATTAATACTTGTTAGGGTTATTTGTGACCTGGAGAATAAGAAGTCTTCAGAAATTTCCATTCTTTATTACCTATTAGTTAGCAACTACCTCTTTTGTGTGACATAAAATTAAATATAGGAAACATATAAAACCAGTAAATACAAGAGAAAAGCAAGACGGTATACATTTCATCAATCCTTCGGCCCTGCATTTTTTTCTCTCTAATCTTGCTACAGCTTTATACGGCGTACTTTCCTTTCTGCGAAAGAATCTGTTACATCAAAGTTCGTCAAACTTTTTTCTATACTAAAAATCAAAATGTCGTTGTCTATTACTGAAAAAGCTTTTAATACGAATACTACCCATCACTGTTGTGGTTTTTCAATTTTATTACGTCTATTTCGTCACCGTCTGCTAGATAATACGAAATAGGCCTTTCCAATATTGCTACAGTTGTAACACATGCCAGATAAACGAGACCGTTTTGGCACAAATGGTCACTTTTATGAGCCTCATTTACATAAATAACACTACAGAAAAAATTCACAAAATACCAATATCAAACGCCTGTTAGGCCTACTACAACCTTTATGAAAGGATAGGATCTCACATTTCATTCATATGCTCCAATTTCTCAAGCATGAGATCGAAAAGTAGTAGTATGAAATTTTTATATAAATTTGGAATTGTCATATTCTTCCATATAGTTTGCGTGATGCCCCTGTTTCTTCTTTTTCCTCGTTCTAACAAACAATCTTGTCATCACTTATTCTGTAAATATTCCTGCCATTATCAAAACTTATTCTCCGGTTAACTTCACTACCCGTGCCAGAAATCCGGTTCAGTTATCCCGCGTTCATTCTCCGTTTAGGCGTTATTACGTGCTAGTACGACGCGTTTTCCGCGCTGTTCCTGCAATAGAACTTACAGCGGCTTCTAACCGATGACTGTACGACTGGTAGAGTAGCGATCTGGCGCAAATTTTCTACCAGAATTTCATATTCTTGGATCCACCGAGAATTTTACATGTTATACCGGTTAGTTGTTAATTTCCACTCTGGTAATCTGGATCCGAGGATTCCGCCAATAATTAGAACAAAGCTGATCGTCCTCTCATCCAATCAACCACATAAACAAACAGCAATTGGCATTCTCCCATTCGGGTTTATCCGGCTCAGCTCGTGTAGCCCCGTCCACTTTTGTCAGCGAGGAAGTTCTTTATTTCTAGATGCTACGGGGATTCCCCTGGCCGAGACAGCACGTACACTATCCACACATCAAAAAATCAACTTAATATGGTTCGTTCAAAAATCAACTTAGAATGTGTTCAAAAATGTTCGAAAACCAATTGGGATGCGTGTCAAAATTATATGAATAATCGATAGACCAACGTGCGCTGGATGCTATGCGCTTTGTGAAACAAGGATTTTTCTTTTCTCTTCAAGAATATAAATTTCGCGCTCCCTGAAATTGCCGTCCGGGGCAGTTCTCTCGGGGTGGCCTAGCGACAGTCTGGAACCGCGCGACCGTTACGGTCGCAGGTTCGAATCCTGCCTCGGGCATGGATGTGTATGATGTCCTTAGGTTAGTTAGGTTTAAGTAGTTCTCATTTCTAGGGGACTGATGACCACAGCAGTTAAGTCCCATAGTGCTCAGAGCCATTTGAATAAGTGAACCTGCTCAGACTCAAACCCTGCACCCATGGTTGACGAGCAGCGACAGGCACCTGGCTGACGCGGAGCTGAGTGGATGCCAGTTCGCGCCTCAGCCACGATACAGCAGCAGGTACTTCGGCGGCGTGGTGTTGGCTGGCAGAGGACTCGGACGTCAGGCAGTGGTCCATGGTTCGCATCCCAGAAACAGCAGTGGCGGCGACTACGTGGTTAGGGCATTAATTCCAAGATGGCGTCAGTAGAACTTGTTTAGACGACTGACATACGGCACTGACCGCAGCGGAAAAAGGCGTGTTTCTGGGTCACGTCGAAATGCCCCGAACGGTGGCAGTGTTGAAGGCGCGCGAGTCGCAGGTGCTCGTGTCGTCATACGGGAGCTGGACGACGCAGAAGCAGGCGCATGGTGGAGGGTTGCAGTATCAGCAGGTCTCTGATCGCAGCTGCTGGCTTCTGCGAGGGCCTCGTCACGGCTCTCGCCTCTGGCGTAGTTTTACATTTAACATTTAACTCTGGTTAATATTCCTTTGTTTCTTACCAATGGGCTTTTCGAAAGTCCGTGCTACTTCGGAACGTATACATTTTCAATCAGGTCAGACTGTATTTATTCATATAGGAGTCAGATTTGTCACAAAAATTGTAATTTGCTTTAAGCGATTTACGTAAATCACGTAAAACCTAGATCCGGATCCTCGGATGGTAATTCAAACCACCCTACTTCCGAATGGGAGTGCAATGTCTTACCACTGCCCTATCTTAATCTATGGCTTCAGCTCAGTTACACAGTTCAGATGGATGTAGGCTGTAAAGAATGGCATAAAATAGGCTACCGTGGGTAGCTGCATCAAGCCCTGCTTTCGACTGAAAACAGCAACAACGACAACAACATGATTCTGGATGAAGGTAGGTAGCAGGGATTGGTTTGTTTTGGGGGAAGAGACCAACCAGGGAGGTCATCGGTCTCATCGGATTAGGGAAGGATGGGAAAGGAAGTCGGCCGTGCCGTTTCAAAGGAACCATCCTGGCATTTGCCTGGAGCTATTTAGGGAAATCACAGAAATCTAAATCAGGATGGCCGGACGCAGGATTGAACCGTCGTCCTCCCGAATGCGAGTCCAGTGTGCTAACCACTGCGCCACCTCGCTCGTTGTAGGTAGCAGAAGGCTAAAAGTACAATATTTTGTTTATACAGGGTGCAGCAGCTAAAACAGGGTATCCGAAATGTATTCAGAACTAGTAAATACATGAAGGTGCCTTTTGCGCAGAATAATAGAGGGAACTGTGGCGTAATTTCTCATATACGCATGTAATTTTTATAACGTTAAAAGCAAACGAATTATAACATCACCTTTCTACAAAATAAAAGTTTATACTTTTTGTGTAACACTGGAAGGAGCCTTCGAAGTGGAATTCAACGACGTAATATGTCTGGAACTTCATAACGGAAAAGAGTTTCAACAAACCGCTGACCTATTGTAGCAAATGAAAGCAGACACATAACTGAATTTTTCTGCTCTATTGTAGCAAATGTAAGCAAACATCTAACTGCGATATGTTTGGGGTGTTTATTATTATGAATATCACGTAAAGTGTGCAAGATGTTGACCTTGAGAATTTGCACTTGCTATAAAGAAATTTTGGGAAGACAGTAATGGCCGTTCAATTTAAATTGGCTCTTATCGCAGCATATGCCTGTGTCATACGGCGTTTCATGTTTCTGCGTGTCATCAGCGTTTCGTTGTAGAATTGTTATTTAACTTTTCCCAGACATGAAAGTCCAGAGGTGTACAGTCTGGAGAGAACGCAGGTCATTTTGTGTGTCCCGAACGACCGATCCAACGATCACCAAATATTCGTTTATGAAGGTCTGTAATTATCTGTGTGGATTGAGGGGGACATGAATCATTTTTTTATTCCACTCATTATCTTATGTCCACTGGAATGTTTTTCAATAACTGCGGCAGCGTATCTGTTACGAAATCTTTTGTGGGGATTTAGAGTTCACTCAATGAAGCAGGGACATTGATGCAATTCCTGAAAAGAGCGCATCACATGCTGACAAACCGAGGCCTTTGTTTATCTACTTCTCATGGATAATCAACTGACCAGTAGTGCATATTGCGAAGATTAATTTGCCCTCGGTTTGTAAATGATACTTCAATAGGAAGCAAACTCCTGCATAGAAACGCCGCATCCCGCTGTCATTGTCGTAAATGCCATTCGGAAAACTGCAACTAGTTATGAAACTTACTTGCAGTAAGATGTTGACAAAGAGACTTGGTGCGACGTGCCGTCTACTTCTGGTACAATTTTCACCAATCACGCGTGAAACACGCTTCCCAATCGGGTATCCCGGCACATCTCTCACGGCTAGTACACTATCTGATCAAAAATACTCAGACACCTATTAGGGGACATTAATTTGTGGCGTTTCTACCCGTCGCCTTTGTGACGGGTCGGGGACACTTTCAGTGAAGTGCCCGAATGTCTGCTGAGGAATGGCAGCCCATTCTTCCTCGAGAGCTGAAACCAGACAGCGTAGTGACGTTGATCGCTGGGGTCTGGAGCCAAGTCCACGTTGCGGCTCATGTCACAAGTGTTCCATTGGGTTCAGGTCTGTATCCTGGGCGGGCCAGTCCGTTTCAGGAATGTTTTTGTCCACAAAGCACTGCCTCACAGACGCTGCCTTGTGACATTGTGCACTGTCATGCGTGTACTAATACTCATCGTCTCTCAACTGCTTACTGATATTGCGTAAATAAAATATCTGGCGAAGTGTGGTTGTAAAATCGACCAGCCACATGTCTTGTTATTGAAACCTCATTCTTAAAACACCTGCACGATCTGTTATGTTATACAACGAACATTTGTTCTTTTTGTCGCAAGTATTGAAACATATAAGGTAAAACTATGACATATTAACACGGACGTTGTTAAGATACATTCCGGTTCATATTGTACATATTTTACACAATAAACAGCTATATAGTGTCGATATTATTAGCAGGAGAACATGTTAGCAGTGTTACAAGCGAGCATTACATAATATATCTTCCAAGAGTAATTAAGTGATCAGTTCTATGGCACACGATCCCTGGTAGTACTGACTGTAATTAATTCATTAGGCACGGTCCCTAGAAACCACAAATACTCGCCATGTGCAACGTACAAAATGAGTTCGTTGAAAGTGTACCCATAAGGATATCGTATTGATATTAGCTGTAATACTCTGATGAACCAAAACATTATAACTTGCTTATAAGCTTGTTCGTTCTTTGGAACGAAATACATTATTGATTCTGCGTATCACAGATCCGACAGTATGTTGGTAGGTTTTCGGAGGTCTACTGTGGCATTAGATGTTTACTCACAGGTCATGTAAATCGCGTAAAAAATGGCCCTCTGATTTGCGTACGCGGTGATGGCGCCCGATTGCGCCCCAGATGTGTTCCATAGGATTCACATGAAGCGAATTTGGTCACCTAGACATCGACGTGCGTTCACTACAACGCTGCTCAAACCACTGTAGCATCGTCCTCTGGGTAGACATCACGTGGGTGATTCGCAGATGTTAGCGTTTCTTCGATTACTCCCACAGGTCCCATGGAATATCTCCCGTAGCATAACACTGCCGCGCCCGTGGCGAGCTGCGCGTTTCGAGACGCCCTTTACCTTGTGACGGAGTTTGTGGAGACGCCCATCGACCTAGTGTAGCAAACATGTGATTCTCCGAAGAAACGACACTTTTACATTGATAGACGACCGATCCGTGATGGTCCCGTGCCCACTGCAATCGTAATTGGCGATGTCATTGGGTCAACATGTGAACACGTAGAGGTGCTCTGCTGCGGAGCGACAGTGTACGGTGAACGGTGTGCTCCGGAACACTTGGGAGGGCACCAGCTCTGCGCTCTTCCGTAGAGATGCCACAGGTCACTTTCTGTGCTACTATACAGAGCAGACAAGCTTCCGAACTCCACGTCACGGATGTCGTCCAACCATTTAGCGCTTAGAGGTAGTTTCACTGCCCTAACTCTTTCCGTAGATGCTCAAGAGAGTAGCACGCGAACATTCGACCAGTTTTGTCGTTTTTGAGATACTCGTTCACAAGCCCCACGGCAACCTAACACTTTGTCGCTGTTATTTTTATTACCCATAACATAAAAGCACAAAATACCTGGATTGTAACAGAATAAGTGCGAAAATTAGATGTTAATGTTACTTACTGTAGCACATTATTTCTTACGTACATTGCATTTACAGCTACTCCCACAGTTTTAAATAGATGTTCTACGCACATTCAAATTATGAACAGGTGGTTTACACCACTTCAAGCCATGTAAATAAGCATTAGATGATGGACGGCGCACACACGACAGTTTATCTTGGAAGACGAATTGCAACTTGTAGCTAGCCATTAAAAAATCCGAGTGCCAACCTTGTTAAATACCTGCGTGATATCGGCTTTCCAGTCACTTTCTTGACAGGAAAACAGGTGACTGCACTACATGTTTTCCGTTCAATTAGAGCTAGGGGGGTGCCTTGGGGTAAGGGCGCCCTCGGATGTGATCCATACTTCTTCACTACTATATGAAGACAAATCGTTGTTTAACATTGTTACCAAAAATCACGAAAGGTACTTAACCTATTTACTTCAATTTTTACACAATTCTCCAATCAACATTTGGACAGCCATAGGATATATATATAAAAATTTAGTAATGCATGTATAATACAGAAAGGAGAAATGTTGTTAGGAAAGAGCTCGGAAAGTTTTTCACCGATTTAAATCAAATTTTTAAATGATAGACTAATAACCTTTTATACAGGCATAGATTATATATTTTTGTAAACGATAGTATACACGTTTTCTATTAAAATCTACTGCAAGAAATAAAATTATGGTTTCGGTTTTTTTATCTCAGTCACTACGAATTTCGATAGCAGAACACGTAAACAATCAGACGATGTGTTTCTCCCGGAAATATTCTTTCTGCTCACACATAAATTGAAACGAAAAATGTGTAGAAAACAATGTGCTGTTATGATTTCTTCTTCACCGTCGGTTCTACGGAAACAGGAAAGTTGTATTCATGACTTATCACCTTATCATTAGAATACTACTACTTAATGTGGATAGTCCGAAATTTTGTAATCCTACAAATTGGCTGACTAGAGCTATGGGAATCACTGTCAATGAAGCTACTATTATCACAGATGCAACAGCTGGAGAGGTCTCTCTCATACACCAAATACGAATGATTCTAATCGACTTACTCATTCATTTTAAGCGACTTCAATATCCAACCGAACTTTCGTTTGTAATAAACAAGACTCAACGTCAGAGAAATGAATGAGAGAAGAGGTCGGAGTGGGAGGGGGAGGAAATGAACATAGAGAGGGGAGAGGAGGAGATGGATAGAAATAGGTGGGAGAAGGTGATGCACAGCCGATTGAGGAAAAAGAAGGAGATTGACAGCAAGATGAGGGAGGACGATACGGCAGAAAAAGGGAGCGAAGGAGTTTAAGATGTACGACGATATGCTGAAAAATAACGCCTCCGAATTCTTTATGTGAATACTCCTAAAACTTTTTAAATAAAACAAACGTTGTTAACATTCAACATCTTCATTCTTCATGTCCACTTATTTATTTTGTCGACTTAGTCTCCCTGACGACGAACGCATTTCTCCCGATGAGAGACCAGTTTGTTGATGCAGCCCAGTTTGTTGACACCATCACCGTAAAATATTTGATTTTGTTGACGGAACCACAACCTCACCTCTGCTTGCACTGCTTCATTACTATCAAAGTGAAATCCTCAAAGGAGATCTTTCAGTTCTGGAAACAGATGAAAATGGGATGGGCCAAGTCGGGACTATACGAAGGACTATCGATGACGGTGAACGCTAGGCGTAAATGAGGGGCAAATGTCGTAGCGCTCGTGTGTGGTCCGGCGTTATCACTCTGAAGCAGAGGGTGCTCCATGTGTGGACGAACTCTTCGAATTCAAATCTTGATTCCATCACGCTGTTTCTCATACACCAACATTGTTACGTTACAGAGAGGCAGAGGGCGGCAAATATTTAAGCATCAAGAATATCGATGTAGAAAGTTTCACATAAAAAATTCGAAGGCATTACTTTTCAGCAAGCCTTCATATACACAAATCTCTTATATATTTAGCAATAGTGAAATACTACCGGGTTCGATAATACGTTTATAACATTACGACACCCCTTCCTTCAGATGAAACTGTATGCTCTTGTAATGTGATATGTCCACGTTTGACAGATGATGACAGAGTTGTTAAAGCTTGTTGCACAAGAACGCACAATTTAATAGAGGCTTTTTGCGGTGTACCAATATATTTCTCGAAGCTGTGGAGTACAGTTTAAAGATTTTAAAGATGATACCACTGCAACAATTCTAAGGGAAACATGTTTCATCCAAGAGAGTGGCTTACAAAATCCTCTTTCGCCAGATTCTTGAGTCAGTCTGGAACTATTAACATGACGGATTAATAGTGGAGGTGGAGAAAACACGAGAAAAAGTTTAGAAAATGTTTGAAATTATGTTTAAAGCTTGTGGAGGTCGCAAAATGCTCTCATTATCAAATATTGGATGAATATGGCCTGAGTATTTGCACGCCGTGAGTTACGCTACCTTGGCTCATATACATAGTTTCTAATTATAAGTTTTGTTCTATTGTTGTAAACCTTTAAGGTAAGATTATGTATCTTAAAAAATAGATTATGACAGAAGTTTAAAATTTTAAATTCGGAAATAATTACATGAAATACCGAAAATCAAATTTCTGTTTCCAATGGGAGCCGTTAGATAGGCATCTGCAACTGCAATTGTGCTCCATAAACCACGAATCGGGTTAGTCGTTTAGGAATATAGATCGGGACTGTGGAACGGTAAACATGAGAAATTAACGAGAGAATCAGGTTGTGATAGCCCATACTGCGAGAGCAGCAGCTTTCAGTCTCGCCGCAGGAGAGGCCCAGGCACTACTGCGTTATGTGTACTCCGCGTCGTGTGTAAGCGTCCGTTTATTTCTAGCGAGGAAGAATGATGGAGCCCACCTTCCTCGCAAGTTGCAATAAGCAGGCGTGCACGCCAACCGCGCCGCGGGCTGTGCATGGAGGCCGAGCCACAACCTTGCTACACGCTTCGCATCGCGTCACATTCTGAGAGTCTAAATCAATCAGTTTACCCTATCCATGTTCATTCCTTAGACACTCTCTTAAAATAGAACGTTGGTCGCTTTCGAGCGCAGCAGAAGCGCTACTAGGCGGTCGTGTGACCTTCTACTACTGCTTAAAACATGAAATGGTGAGTACGTGCCGGTCAATTGTATCGAATCACTGCAGTGAAAATGAAATGATCGTATGCATTGTCGGCCGGGAGGTCCCATTCGGGTTCGGCCGCCAAGTGCAAGTCTTATTTCAGTCGGCCCCGCACTGGGCGATGATGAGGATGAAATGATCATGAGGACAACACAACACCCAGTCCACGAGCGGAGAAAATCTCCAACCCGTCCGGGAATCGAATCTGGGCCCAGTGCATGCGAGTCAAGCATGTTACCACCCAGCTAAGCAGGCGGACATCACTTGTAACACCAGAGCTCCATAGATCTATTGACATAAATTCTTCTGCTTTGTCTGTTCTACCTTCTTTCATTAAGATATTGTAAATATTGATTGCATCGATAACAGACAAACAGAAGCTAAACGATGTCAAAGTTAGCGTAAGGAGGGCTATGCGTGAAGCGTTCAGTGAATTCGAAAGTAAAATTCTATGTACCGACTTGACAGAAAATCCTAGGAAGTTCTGGTCTTACGTTAAATCAGTAAGTGGCTCGAAACAGCATATCCAGACACTCCAGGATGATGATGGCATTGAAACAGAGGATGATACGCGTAAATCTGAAATACTAAACACCTTTTTCCAAAGCTGTTTCACAGAGGAAGACCGCACTGCAGTTCCTTCTCTAAATCCTCGCACAAATGAAAACATGGCTGACGTCGAAATAAGTGTCCTAGGAATAGAAAAGCAACTGGAATCACTCAACAGAGGAAAGTCCACTGGACCTGACGGGATACCAATTCGATTCTACACAGAGTACGCGAAAGAACTTGCCCCCCTTCTAACAGCCGTGTACCGCAAGTCTCTAGAGGAACAGAAGGTTCCAAATGATTGGAAAAGAGCACACGTAGTCCCAGTCTTCAAGAAAGGTCGTCGAGCAGATGCGCAAAACTATAGACCTATATCTCTGACGTCGATCTGTTGTAGAATTTTAGAACATGTTTTTTGCCCGAGTATCATGTCGTTTTTGGAAACCCAGAATCTGCTACGTAGGAATCAACATGGATTCCGGAAACAGCGATCGTGTGAGACCCAACTCGCTTTATTTGTTCATGAGACCCAGAAAATATTAGATACAGGCTCCCAGGTAGATGCTATTTTTCTTGACTTCCGGAAGGCGTTCGATACAGTTCCGCACTGTCGCCTGATAAACAAAGTAAGAGCCTACGGAATATCAGACCAGCTGTGTGGCTGGATTGAAGAGTTTTTAGCAAACAGAACACAGCATGTTGTTATCAATGGAGAGACGTCTACAGACGTTAAAGTAACCTCTGGCGTGCCACAGGGGAGTGTTATGGGACCATAGCTTTTCACAATATATATAAATGACCTAGTAGATAGTGTCGGAAGTCCCATGCGGCTTTTCGCGGATGATGCTGTAGTATACAGAGAAGTTGCAGCATTAGAAAATTGTAGCGAAATGCTGGAATCTGCAGCGGATAGGCACTTGGTGCAGGAAGTGGCAACTGACCCTTAACATAGACAAATGTAATGTATTGCGAATACATAGAAAGAAGGATCCTTTATTGTATGATTATATGATAGCGGAACAAACACTGGTAGCAGTTACATCTGTAAAATATCTGGGAGTATGCGTGCGGAACGATTTGAAGTGGAATGATCATATAAAATTAATTGTTGGTAAGGCGGGTACCAGGTTGAGATTCATTGGGAGAGTCCTTAGAAAATGTAGTCCATCAACAAAGGAGGTGGCTTACAAAACACTTGTTCTACCTATACTTGAGTATTGCTCATCAGTGTGGGATCCGTACCAGATCGGTCTGACGGAGGAGATAGAGAAGATCCAAAGAAGAGCGGCGCGTTTCGTCACAGGGTTATTTGGTAACCGTGATAGCGTTACGGAGATGTTCAACAAACTCAAGTGGCAGACTCTGCAAGAGAGGCGCTCTGCATCGCGGTGTAGCTTGCTCGCCAGGTTTCGAGAGGGTGCATTTCTGGATGAGGTATCGAGTATATTGCTTTCCCCTACTTATACCTCCCGAGGAGATCACGAATGTAAAATTAGAGAGATTAGAGCGCGCACGGATGCTTTCAGACAGTCGTTCTTCCCGCGAACCATACGCGACTGGACAGGAAAGGGAGGTAATGACAGTGGCACGTAAAGTGCCCTCCGCCACACACCGTTGGGTGGCTTGCGGAGTATAAATGTAGATGTAGATGTATACTCCTTCCTTTGTAAAAACTTTGATGTCTTTTAGAGTGTAGGAAGTGTAATCTCTGTAATATGTACAATATGAGCAAATTATATGTTTTGTCTTTGTCATATAATCTCTTTGGTTATCTTTAAAACTAAATAATTTTATTTAAATAATTTTGTGTAGAACTACCAGTATATGCAAATGTTCTGTTTTATTTAAAAGGTTTGCTTGCTGTTATGTAAACTTCTGACCTTAACTTAAGGTTCTTAGTATTTTGTACGTAAAAGGCGTTGTGGTTCCCCTCGGGAACGGAACTGTGTAGCGTGCGCAAATTGTGGTTGGCCTAGGTAGAAAAGGTGGAGCAAGAGTCAGTCGGGGACGAGCTGCCACACTATCAATTGCTCATGTAAAAGTTGTGTATTGTGCTGGTTCCGAGAGAGGCTTTTCCTGGCGCTTTCCAATGCCTCGGATGGATGGATAAAGAGGTGGAACTATTCTGGAATTGGTATCTATCATCGCCACCAATAAATGACAGAGTCCAGAAATTCTACCTTCAAATCCACCTACCAACATGCAATGGCCACCACATTACGCAGTAACTGTAATGGAACAATATAGTAATGTACAGTGAAGGATCAGCTCATAGGATGTTATAGTGTACACAAATATAAGGTAAAATTTGATTGAACTCTTCTACCTACCGTGATTTATCCTCAGTCACATATCCACTTAGGGTCCCTCCCACGCTAAAGTGTTTACCGAGTGTCCTTTATTGAAGGCATATTAAAATTAACATGGCAATAGTGTGTGCTAAGGTTAATATTGTTTGTTGAAAGGATCTTACAAATATCTCAGATTTGTGTTTCACTGCAGGAAAAGTTCAGAACTGCAATTGTTGAGAGTTATATGTTCATGATTGCTAAGTACTTGTTTCCCTAGTGTACTGAAAGTGTGTTTAGTTCGCTCTGCTATAGTGAATGTAGTTCAAATGCACAAAGTTACTTAATTATAGAAATTTTTATTTACTCTTGATATTCAGGTCAAATTCTGTACAATATTGGGTTTCTCTTGTGTATTAAAAGTGCATATTAATAGTGTAAGAGGATCCACAGTGTATCCTTTATGCTCATGATAAATAACAATTAATAGATAGACCACTATCTATGAAAACAGTAACCTTTTTTATTCAAAATTTAGTGAGAAATTGTTTGTTAGTGAAATACATTTAACTTTCACTCTAAATAGAAAACTATTTAGCTGAGAGAGACTTAACCTATGACCAGTTCATAATTTTTCAGTGAACTACATTTACAATTTTTTGTCAGATAGGAAAATGTTTGAAAACTAATACAGAACCTATGTCCAATTTATTTCTACAGTGAACATTAATAGTAATGTTATAAAGACCATTCAGTTTGAATAAGCCTTGAAAGTAATAGTGTGTACTGTTATCTGTTATATTTATGCAAATAGTTTGTTCTGCTCTGTCAGTTCCAACCTTACCGAGAACATATGCATGTGTCAGAATTCATTGCACTCTCGAGTGACAAAAGTATAGATTGTGTTTGCCCATTGAAGTTACTTATTTTCAGTTCTTGAATAAGAATGGTACTCATTCTCTTGCCTAATAAGGCTGGCGACCGTTTTTATTATCATTTGGACAGTGAGGATAAGCAAATTATTGTTTGTTACTGTTTGAATATTTACGTAATTTTGACTTTCACTTCCGATAAGCCACCTCCGTTGAGTACAACATAACAAAATTCCTCTCAGAGGATAACACTGCTCTGCTTCTTTATACTATAATTGCTTGAATAAACATAATTTCATTATACAAACTGCCTCCAGCTTTGAGGTTATAGTATAGCAGAAGCGGACAGAAGCGTTATACACTGCAGTAAGATGGTAAAATATAAATGCTACGCTAAAACAAAAATTAATTAATTAATTAATTAATTACCTTCATCATTGACAAAGATAAGACAGATGCTGCATTAAAAAAACCCTCTTTTGAATTTTTTGCCTAGATGCATATACTATAAATTTTTTACCTTTGTAATACAATCTGTGAAAAAAATTTACTATAGATGAATGTGTTTTTCCTCGTGACTGCTGTAAGATGAGAACGGGTTAGGTACAGGATTAGTTGGCTTCTCCGGTTCTCAGAGAACGCCAGGCAAAGTCGGAGAAAACTGGTAAAACTCGCGATGAAGACACCGTCTCCCTTAGCAGCTACAATATTCACGGTCACCGTAAGATTTTCTTTCCTAGAAACACTTAAGAATGATAAAGCTGAACAACAGTAATAGTATGATATCTTCTGACTAACAAACTGGTCGCTTAGGTAACGTCTTGGACATACAAGCTGACGGCGAAATATTGCGCGTCGTTCGTACCGTGACAGTAGCAGATTCGCCCAGTAATGTTAATTTGCGAAGAAATCACTATGCACTGTATTGCTAAACACACTAATAGTTTTATGAAGGTCCGAGGATCCAACATTGAATAAAGTTTCGTGAATATATTTATCTTCTCGTTTTTCTCACAAATTCAATTTTTATTCTTGATAATCGCAATTACATGTTGACCTCTGCACTTCAAAATTACTTCTGTATGAAAACTTACCTCCAACAAAACAAAACAATGTCCAATCGGCACTACATATTTCCCAAAATTACAAGAAAACACTGATGCTCCGCTTTTTTTCAGCAAAGAGCGTTGTCGTCAGAACAAAGAGCGTTTTCGTATCAAAGTCCGGTAGCGCATCATCGCTGGTAGTCACATTACGTTGGGACATTACAATGGGTCGATGTGAAGACGTGGCGGAGAGCAGCTATCTTGTTCCGACGTGCCCGTTACCACAAGGAGAATGAAGTTTATTGGTTTATCAACGCAAACTGCCTTACGTGGCTGGAAGAAATGGTTGACCATTCGCATGTAACACTGCGTAAGAACAGTGTCTTGCAAATATCTTCACCGGCGGGGCCCGGAGACGTGTGTAACGCTTAGTCAATGACAGCCGGGTTGATATCCGACAGGAATTGCTGGTGTCAGTGAATGCAGGCCCTCTCAACCAGCGAACGCTACGAAGAGAACGGAATGCTATGTACATCTGAGGTAGGGTACTACGATAGTGGCCAGTGCTCACAGCAGCACATAAAGATACTCAATGTGCCAAACAACATGGGAACAGTAGCTGACTGGAGGTGTGTAGTGTGGTCCGATGGGTCGCAGCTTTGTAAGATGTCGGGCGAACCCATTGCCTGCTGAGGAGTGTAACCCACAGAGCGTGGAGGATGTACTTCAGGCTGCAGATGGTTCTGTGATGCTTTGTTGTTGCTTTCCGTACCATAGCTTCGGCCCACTCTTTCAGGTTACCGTGAACACGAACGAGGATATTTATTTCAACATTTTCGTTGACAGACAATTGCCCTTTCTTCTACAACTACATGACGAGTAAGCTGTCGACATACTCGTCTACCAAGATGTCAACAGCCTTGTCCATAGCGCTGCACGCTGTTTTTACGAACATTCAGTCACCCAGTGACACCTCGACCAGCTCTTTCAACCACCAGTTACTGACTGTCATAGAAAATGTCTGGGAGCGTTTAGATCAACGGTTGGAACTAAAAGTCAACGACGCCGAAAACTGGTAGCTGTACGGAACACAATCTGCAAACATTGGCTTCATATGGATACGGCAGACCTTGAATAAACTTCGTTGCCCAAAACTGAGGTCGTTATCAATGCTTGAGACGGTGTTACACGGGATTAGTATGACGTATCCAGAGGGTAAGTAACATTTGTGTAGCTTGCTTATGCTTAAAATAGTTAAAAATGATTTTTAAGAAAACTGAATGTTTTACTTCGTAGGTGTTACTTGGGTTTTTGCATCGAAAACACTTTATTTGATTGAGATACGGTGTGGAAGACAAAAATATCTGTTATGAATCTTCGTCAGATTAGAAATATGCGGTGGCTCGAGAGTCCAAACCGTAACATTGCCTTTCACAGGAAATTACGAAATCGACAGCGCTACCTTTCTTTCTACTTTTATGATTTATGTTCTACTTTTGCCATTTCTGTTTTTCCTTTAATCGGCACCTGCTCTCACTCCTTCAGCTCCTCCTAGCGCTCGCAAGAAGCGCTCTCTTTGGCGTTAATCGAAAGTAAAGGAAAATTTTTCTCCAGGATTTATTCCCAATGATTGATAAAAGTGATCAAAGGTCTTAATGCTAAGGACTTCCTTGACGACTTAATGTTTGTAAAATTAAACTTTGCTTGTGCAGCATGAGTACCTCAATGAATGTTTATAGAATTACCTTGGAAGTTCCGGAGAATTCATAATGCCATCTACGATATCGGTAGTTGAAATGTAGGTATGTCAGTCTGTAGTGGAGATGGTAATAAGAGGATTAGAAACACATGAGGATATGTGTGACTCTGGTAGAGACAAGACAGGTTGCTGACGCAACTACACACACCTGAAGATGATCCAGGAAGATCGAAATTAGTCACACTGTAAAAAAAGAAAAAGTGCAACTGGGTCTGAAAAACAAGCGATATACACTGAGATGACAGAAGTCATGGAGATTACAGAAGGTCTTGCATTGGCAGAGCTATCATTCCTACTCATGTGATACATGTGGAAAGGTGACTATTGCCATACTACGGTAATTAACAGAACGGTAGTTGGTGCTAGACACATGGGACATTCCATTTCAGAAACAGTTAGTGAATTCAATATTCCCGGTTCCACAGCGTCGAGAGTGTGCCGAGAATACCAAATTTCAGGCATTGCCTCTTATCATGGATAACGCAGTAGCCGACGGCCTTCACTTAATGACCGAGATCAACGGCATTTGTGTAGAGTTGTCAGTGTTAACAGACAAGCAATACTGTGTGAAATACCCGCAGAAATCAGTGTGGGCCATACGACGAACGTACCAGTTGGTATAGGTTGGTATAATGCTGGAAAATTTGGTGTTAATGAGCTATGGTAGCAGACGACTGACGCTAACAGCACGACGTCGCCTGCAGCGCTTCCCCTTGGTTCGTGATCAAATCGATTCTATCTTGGGCAACTGTAAAACCGTGGCCTCATGAGATGAGTTCGAACTTCAGTTTGTAAGAGTTCCAGTGTGGCCCAGACCCGACGAAGCCACACACACAAGTTGCTAAACAAAACACTGTGTACTGTGCAAGCTGGTGAAATCTCCGTAATGAAGTGGGCAGTGTTCTCATGGATAATTTGCTGGAAATGGTTATGTTCGGCTACTTTGAGACCATTTTCAGCCATTCATGGAATTCATGTTCCCAAACGACGTGGGAATTTTTGTGGATGACAATGCACCCTGTCACCGAGACACAACTGTTTGTGATTGGTTTAAAAAACATTCTGGACAATTCGTGCGAATGCATGGCCGCCCAGACCGCCTGACATGAATTCCATCGAACATTTATGTGAGATAATCCAGAGCTCAATTCTTGCTCAAGATCCTGTACCTGCATCGCTTTCGCAATTATGGACGGCTACAGAGGCAGCAAGGCTGAATATTTATGGAGGGGAGCTCAACGATTTTTTGTGTCCATATCGCGTCGAGTTCCTGCACTACGCCAGGCAAAAATAGGTCATACACAATATTAGTTGGTATGCCATGACTTCTCTCACGTAAGTGTATTAAAATTGTTTTAAATTCTGCAGTCTGTTTAAACAGGCATATACTGAACCATGTATACTCTGTGATTCACGGTGACAGAATG
Organism: Schistocerca serialis cubense; assembly: GCF_023864345.2. Classification (NCBI taxonomy): domain Eukaryota; kingdom Metazoa; phylum Arthropoda; class Insecta; order Orthoptera; family Acrididae; genus Schistocerca; species Schistocerca serialis. The sequence goes on from NC_064640.1 coordinate 5,165,699, forward strand.
ACCGAAATAATCCTTCAGTGTAGAGCATCCCACATGTGTTCCATAGCCTTTATGTGTTGTGGCATGTCAACCGGACATGTCGTCGTGTTACAGGTACTCGTGAACCTCATATGGTATCCTTACGTTGTATGTAGGCTGTTTAGGTTTTCTTATTGGTAACGCCACGTAGCGCTCTGTGTGAAAAGTCACTGGCTGTGCTGTGTGCAGTCTGTGGATAGTTTGCATTGTTGTCTGCCATTGTAGTGTTGGGCAGCTGGATGTTAACAGCGCGTAGCGTTGCGCAGTTGGAGGTGAGCCGCCAGCAGTGGTGGTTGTGGGGAGAGAATTGGCGGAGTATTGAAATATGTAAGACTGGATGTCATGAACTGCTATATATATTATGACTTTTGAACACTAGTAAGGTAAATACATTGTTTGTTCTCCATCAAAATCTTTCATTTGATAACTATGCCTATCAGTAGTTAGTGCCTTCAGTAGTTTGAATCTTTTATTTAGCTGGCAGTAGTGGCGCTCGCTGTATTGCAGTAGCTTGAGTAACGAAGATTTTTGTGAAGTAAGTGACTTGTGAAAGGTATAGGTTAATGTTAGTCAGGGCCATTCTTTTGTAGGGATTTCTGAAAGTCAGATTGCGTTGCGCTAAAAAAATATTGTGTGTCAGTTTAAGCACAGTCATGTATAATTGTTCAAAAGGGGACGTTTCATACGTCGACCCTTAGCCGAGGATACCTCACTGGAATCTTCTGATTTTTTTTCTTGTAGTTTGTGTAATTAGTGTAGCCTTTGTTTATTGCTAGCGCGTAATCATAGAGAGAATTTCCTTTGTAATTGTAGTTTTTCATTGTTGTACAGTAAAACAGTTGTGACATGCATGTAGATATGCACCAAGTATTTCGCAGCTGCGCTTGCAATTAAGTAGACATTATTTTCATTACTCTGTTATCTTATTTTGCTTTTCAAATTGTGCTTTTCTGTGTTATCGTGTGAAATATTGTGATAATTATGGCGTGTGAAAAACGTAATACTAGGCTCCAAAGTAAACTGAGAAATGACAGTGAAGACGAAAGCAGTGTGTTAGCGTCACCGTGTAATGACTTAACTAATGTTCGACATAGTAATTTGGTAATTTGTGCATAGGGAAATGGAGCGGGCGGCAAACAATGGCGTAGGCAGTGAAACAATTAGTGAAAAGGGAAGCATTATCGATCGATCGCTCAGCAACAGCTCGCCTCAGGAATCCGAAATGACAGGACACAATTTTGCAAATACTGTAGATTCAGGTTTCGCGTCCTCACCGTTTTCTCAAATAAGTCAAGACACATTTTCTGCTTGTCAAAATGTGAATGTTGCCGGTGCAAATGCACCGCCGAAAAGCGTAGAGGAACAGATTCCAGACACTAATGCATTGTTATTACAGCTAATGCAACAAATGGAACAAAATCAGAGACAAACACAGCAAAAGCTTCAAAAGTTAGGTACAATGGAACAAATTCAGAGACAAACACAGCAAAAGCTTCAAAAGTTAGACACCACACTTGAACAAACACGTGAAGATTTAACTACTGAGTTACATAACATTGAATCGAAATGTCAAAAAATCTGTAATGAAGTAAAAACACAAATTTGTGAGCATTTTCAACCTATTTTTTTCGCGGCATGAAAATGCATTACAGAATCACGAAGCAGCCATAAAAGAACTGCAAACCATTGTTCATGAAAATCACGACACCTTGCAAGCTGAAATTGACTCAGTTGCATCTACCGATTCGGTTACGTAACTTGCAAAAACTCAGGAAAACTTAAAGGACACAGTAGATTCTCTGAAACTTGGTTCAGAAAAACACACTGAGAAATAAGTACACTATCGGAGAAAGTAGCCTAACTTTCGGATCAGTTCACTAACTTATCTACAAAGGTAGATGATGATCTGAATGACACAAGACCTGTAGCCACCACTGACACAGAAGAGTATGAAGAAATTAAGCAATTCAAACAAAATCAGAATCAAATTAATACGCAACACAAAAGAGAAATCCGGGAAGTACAAGATCAGTTGGCACAAGTAATACAAAAATTACAAATTTCAGAGGACACTCGCGCTCCAACACGGGAAGAGGGACTTAGAAATACGAAACAACCACAAAATAATAACACAGGACACTTCGGAAATTATGAAAGAAATTGGCAAGGCACACCGAATTTTGAGATGGAACCGCCGAAACGACGTAACAATGACCGACATGCGACTCGCCGACATGATGATTTTGACTATAAGCTGTTCATTACTACACGTAAATTCAAAACATTTAAGAATTCTGGCAACGACATTCATCCACATGCATGGCTCCATCAATTCTCTCATTGTTTATCTTCCAACTGGTCGTTAGAACACAGATTAGAATTTATGTGTGGCTACTTAGAGAATGAACCAGCTGTAAGAATGCGATCGGTCATTCACGATTGTCACAGTGAAGGAGAATTTTATCATGCCTTCCTCTCAGCATATTGGTCTCAAGCTACACAAGATCGAGTAAAACATAGCATCATAATGATGAAACATTTCGAACAATCTGAATTTTCCAGTCTTGTGAAATATTTTGAAGAAATGTTGCACAACAATCAGTACCTGTCAAACCCATACAGCCCCTCAGAACTCATCCGCATTTGCTTAATCAAATTACCTGAACATTTACGACATATTATTTTGGCAGGACGTTGCAATGACGACATTGAAGCTTTTCAGGGACTCTTACAAGAATTAGAAATAGACGCTGACAACTGCGGGACGCGAAAACAGGAACACAAAAATTACAGGTCACATCCGTCACAATTCCGCGATGACAGAAATAATAACTGGACACGACAAGGCTATTCTTACAACGTAAATCGTGACCAAAACATACATCACTCGTAGAAAGATCGCACTTCGGTAGTAATGAATATGACAGAGATAACCATAGAAACAGACAATATGGGAACAAAGACAACTATTATCAAGGGAGACAGAATAATTTCAGACGCAACAGTTCAGCGCGCAGTTACAATTCGTGAAGAAATTCCCCACCACGTGACCGGCAAGAAATAAACTATGGATACTACCGACATGACGACAGACGATATAATCGTAACGACAGACCTGAATTGCATCAGAACTGGCGAGCTTCAAACAGGGCAGGGCCTTCTCGTCAAGGTGAATTTGTAGAAGTTAGGTCTCCTAATCCCAATAACGACGCACGCCAACAAAGAGATAGCAGACAATGACTTGCACCGCAGGCAGCCACGTGCGCCAGCTGGCTCAGAGAAAAATAACATAGACGCTAACATTGAGAAAAATTATAGTATTCTTTACCGACGTATACCGCATGATAATTGCGTTCAAGTTGAACCTCTGCGTACTAGGAAGAGTAAAGGTTTACACCACATTTCACATGCAAAACCGTTTATTGAAAGATAATCTGCTTTTTAACTTTGTCGTTGCCATATAACTTTTCACTTTACATTGCTAGTATGCTTTGTCAGACTTAGAATCTGTTAACCTGCAACAATGTTTGAAGTTAAATATCCAGTCATGAACCAAGATAACTTATTTAAACAGAAATTACGAATGCATTGTTATTGTGAACAGACGACACAGAGTTATTGTGTGTGTACATTCTTGCTTGTTAGTTGCACGATTACGTAACGTCTATAAGGCTCACATACTTAGAACATTTACCAGTACTGCTAATGAGATTTTAATGCAACATTTTGGTTTACATGAGAATACATTCTGGATTTAATACTTTCTGTGAGATACCACATGACACAGTAGTTAGTTTATGTGACAGCTACACGATTTTATCACGACGCTACTAATGAGTGACAATTTACAATGTTGCTTTTGCAGTGTTTCTGTTTTATATCTGCACAGTTTTTCTGCATTATTCTGGAAAGTAAAACATGTTTTAATAGTAACTTTTGTGGTATGGCAACAATGAGACAGCCTTTTTCGTGGCACAACAATACGTTACTGTACAGTACTTTCTTCATCACGCCAATAAGCATAATAACTACGATATCTATACGCAAAGCATTTCACTTTTGTTTACCATGAGGTAAGTACATTGACTTCTGCAGAACTTAGCTTTCGGAGGACAATAACTACGAGACTTCCACAGAGATTATGTTGCAACAAGACGCACAGTTTAGCGCTACAGTACACGTATTTGAGTGATTAATTTTATACTTAAAACATTTATTTTTAAAGATTTTTGAATTACAAAGAAAGTTTTCCATGATACATTTCATTCCATTGCTGTAATCTGTAACACCTGAGGGTATAATTACATTAATCCTCAGGGGGGCATACGCTTACTTTGTGTACCATGTGTTTGGCAAGCACAAGGAGCCCTAGCTAATATGGTATTTGCTTATACAACTTTACACATCGGTACCATATTTCTCTAACACTCAAATTACACAGCTATCCGATCATTTATCTGAGAGATAAACATTTTTTTACTACATCAGTGACACATGTTTACGCAATTACACAGTTGGGTAACTTCACACTTATGAAATTGTATTTTGTCTGTACTTTGTGAACTGTTCATATTTTGTCAACCATTGTGATACTATGAGAGCTTTGAATGATGTATTTGGTAAGGGAGCATGATTTTAAAGTACGTTTGAGGTAGATGACACTATTGAAATGAACAGAGAATATTTTTTAGGGTTTGAAATTATTGCAGAAAGCTACGAAGTTTTTGAGATTTGACTGAGGTGTTATGATGTTATTTTTACTATGTCAATGTGTATTATGCTGTTGAGGTATGTTTATGATCAATAAGCTGATGCTATATGAGGAATTTGATTATGCTACATATCTGTTATGGTGAAATATTGAAGAAGTGTCGACGAATATGTATATGTGTAATAAGGTAAGGAATAATGAGTAGTGGTTAGGGACTCTGGTTTGTGAAAAAGGTATGTGTATGCGTAATGTATCACAATGCCGGCAAAAAGTTTTTGGACGCTGTTATATTTATTGGATTTTGTTTCTACACATTCGTAATGCAAATTCTCGACCTCTGAAATTTTTTTTATATGAGACTGTCCCTGTAGCTCAAACTGCTGTCGTAAATATTTCGGTAAGGAAGCTAAGTGACGCAGGTGGCGCCCAGGTGTGCCAGTCACCTGGAGAAAAAACCATTAATGTGTGCCTTTCAGAGGCACAGGTGAAAAAAAAAGGAGGCCATCATCCTCGCTATTGACATTCCTTTGTAGAAAGCATCGCAAATACGACACGCTCATTACTTGGAAAGATACTTACATCTGCACACCTGATTATGACAAGCGTCTTTCTACGAGAGTTGAGAGAATTTCTACTAACTTATGAAATGTCACATGACTATTGAATGATATTTTTATGCTTTGCTTTTCATAGTTGCTTATTTCATTTGACATCTAGTTTCCAGCTGTGTTGCAGCATTGGTTTTATAAAATAAACTTAAATGCATTTGCTAATGTGAACACTTTCTGTCAACAGATCTATTAAATAATTATTTTATGATCCACATTCTTCGAAAAAGGAGCTCTTGGAATGGAAAGAACAATAAGAAGGGATTAATAACAGTAACTGCATATATAATTTTCTTTTCAAGTACTTGGTAATTTTTTGTAGAATTAGTTTCTGTGGTGCACCATTTTGATTATGTAGACATTATCATGTGATTATACATTTCCCTTATCTGCATTGTTGTCTTTAGTGTAATATTTTTTCTGCTTGAGTTTTGTCATGTTTAGATATAAGTTATTGCCTTTGCTGCTGCTGTTTGCCAGGCATAGTGCTACTAAATTTCACTTTGTATTACTCTGTTAAGCTAGTTTTACTACTGATTTATTTTTCTTGTTGCTGCACATTGGCTCATATTAGTTGTAATGTTGCATTTGCTTGGTAAGTTAGATTTACTGTAGCTTGCTTTGCCAATTTCCATTTTCTTGTCATTGCTGTTTGTGTTAATTGTTTTGTGCTGCTGCATTGCCTCGTCATGCATTGAGCATCTGAGCTCAGTAGATTTAAGTTAACTTAAGAGGGGGTAGACTACATAAGAAACTAACTATGATGGCCAGCCGAAGTGGCCACGCGGTTGTGGCGCTGCAGTCTGGAACCGCAAGACCGCTATGGTCGCAGGTTCGAATCCTGCCTCGGGCATGGATGTGTGTGATGTCCTTAGGTTAGTTAGGTTTAACTAGTTCTAAGTTCTAGGGGACTAATGACCTCAGCAGTTGAGTCCCATAGTGCTCAGAGCCATTTGAACCATTTGAACTATCTATGATGGATTGGAAGAAAGGCATTGAGAAGCTATAAGAAAATGGTTTAGCCAAAAAAGTAGTGTACAGTGGAGAAAAACTATTTTTGAAAGAGGATATGAACAGAATAAAGAAAGCATACTTGGATAGGATTTTTTTGGCTGGAGCAAGTGTTGAAATAAGAGGGACGATCCATCGAATGAAGTTTTGGGTTGGACTGCAGCACCAAATGTTACACTGAAAACAAACGCTGTCCTTTCCTTTTGTTTTATTTCACTATGTGTTTGTGTACCCTTGTGTATTTGTTTACTTCCTGTCTCTGTGTACTGTTTCATAGAATTTTTTCTCTTCTAATACTAAGCTACATTCACTATGATGAGGAATACTGTTATCCTCAAATATAATTTGCATTAATAATATGTTATTTACTTCGTAAAGATGTTTAGACATTATTTATTCTGTTTTGTTTTAATGTTCATGTGTGAAGTTGATGTTTCGAAAGTTATTCTGATCTTTTATGTATGTACCCATGTCATAATTCCTGTAACACTGATGTACATGTTTATTTCTATTCTTTTGTAAAGCTTCTTTTACTACAAATATAATGATGTATTTTGTACCTTTGTAATTGTATTCTTATGTTATAAAATTGTAATTGACACCAGTTCATCATATTATTAACTTGTAAGTTCCATTTCACTGCACACATTTCTGTTGGTCATAGTATATGGACAATATGTGAGAAGTAGGGACTGTTAGTGTTTGCACATGTGTTAATAATTCAGCAAGGGACTGGATAACAGCGTTGCTGGTTCTAAGGACAATTCCAAAAACTTTGTGAGTGCAAAAGTGGTGATTATGGACTTGCTATATTATCCACAACACTCTTCAATGGTGAATGTGCACCTGCACAGTCACAACAGATGGCTGCTGGCCATCTCTACAAGGACTACAGTGGGTCTACACCTTTGATGACCCACCAATACCATTATTTCTACAAGGACTGCAGTGGGTCTGCACCCCTGGTGGCCCACCAATACCGTAATCTCTAACAAGACTACAGTGGTCCGTTCTGTGATGACCTACCTACCAATATTCTTCAAAACTTCGACTGACTCTGCTGTGGGTTTGCTCTGTTGTGACCCATTACCTGTCAGCATGTCAAGAGTCAGCATTGTCTTTCTGTTGGAAGGACAACACTACTTCTTCAAGACTGCATGGAAATCCACTGCTTCCGTGTGCATTTACTTTTACTGCTCAGACTTTGAGAAAAACACTGCAATTTTACTGTGATGAATGATCAGGACTGTCTTTATGGACTGTGAGAAAATTTTAGCTTTTGACCAACATTGTATTAATAAGTGTGTGCATTTGATATCTTTCTTACTGTAATTATGAAAAAAATTTTCAAATCTGTATTGGCCAGTGCCCAAAACAATTTGTAAATTTTTTTGTGGGGAGCATGGGGGCTATGTAAGTAGGCTGTTTAGGTTTTCTTATTGGTAACGCCACGTAGCGCGCTGTATGAAAAATCACTGGCTGTGCTGTGTGCAGTCTGTGGATAGTTTACATTGTTGTCTGCCATTGTAGTGTTGGGCAGCTGGATGTTAACAGCGCATAGCGTTGCGCAGTTGGAGGTGAGCCACCAGCAGTGATGGATGTGGGGAGAGAAATGGCGGAGTTTTGAAATATGTAAGACTGGATGTCATGAACTGCTATATATATTATGACTTTTGAACACTAGTAAGGTAAATACATTGTTTGTTCTCCATCAAAATCTTTCATTTGATAACTATGCCTATCAGTAGTTAGTGCCTTCAGTAGTTTGAATCTTTTATTTAGCTGGCAGTAGTGGCGCTCGCTGTATTGCAGTAGCTTGAGTAACCAAGATTTTTGTGAGGTAAGAGACTTGTGAAAGGTATAGGTTAATGTTAGTCAGGGCCATTCTTTTGTAGGGATTTCTGAAAGTCAAATTGCGTTGCGATAAAAAAAATTGTGTGTCAGTTTAAGCACAGTCATGTATAATTTTTCAAAAGGGGACGTTTCAACGTTGCAGGTACTCGTCATCCTTGTATAGTCGGACACTGTTATCCCTCAGAGGAAGCACACACTCACTTGTATCAAATGAAAGACACATACAGCGTCGCAGGATTTCGCTATAGATATCAGCTTCAGAGAAACCCTAGGAAACACATGCAGTGGCGCATATTCCCTTTATACGATGCTTCCAAGATGAAGCAATGCTGATTCCTATCAACGAAGTTGCCAAGAAAGCATCGTGTCATAGTGACATTACAGATGAACAGAAACTACAGGATTAATAGCCACTCGTCCACAATCAAGACAGTATTCTACTCCAACAAAGCCAGGTGCGTTTATCTGAGACGAATGTATGGTAAAACACATTGAGAAAATTCCAAAAGTAGAAGTTTTAAAAGTGTGAGGACTATTCTGTGACTCAGAGGCCAATCAGCCAAGGAGATTAGTTTCACAGCCTAAGATAAATGTGTTTGTCTCTGCCACAGTTTCATTATGCACTCGATGCTACAGCGATGGCCGGAAACACAACTAGAGTAAATGTTATGACTGCAAGTCACATGAGCCCACCGGTGTGTAATTTAAAAGAATCTCACGAAATTTTAATAATGCACATACTCACAAGGGAGTCTCTCAGCGGGAACACGAATTCAGTGTTCCAGATGCATTTACAAGCCTTAAGTACTACTGTAATTGGGATGATGAAAGCATTCGATTTGTAGTGGCACCACAGTTTAGGATAGGCAAAGTTAGTTTTGTGCAATATTCTGAGTACTAGTTACAGCCAGGTGCGGGCCGGATTGCAATGAGTTACGCATAGCAACAGTTGTGAAGTAGAATAGAGGCCACAGGGCTGTCAAATTGCTGATAGAGTATACGTAGCTGTTTTGCATGTCGCAAATCACAAGCAGAAGGGGCCCACTGGGCAACTTAGAGTGTTACGAGTACGTAACGCGAAGTGGCACATACGGCAAAACAGAGGCCCACAGCCATGTGTTAATAGGTGCAGGTTTCTAACGAGATTAATTCAAGTGTGGCAGCTCTCCTGGACGACAGTGCATGTCACACCACTAGCTAGACGCAGCAGCAGATGGGGCGCCAGCGTTCCAGTCCACAGTGGGTCGCTAGTTCGACCCTCTGAGGCTGACGTGGAGTCTGTAGCCAGCCAGCGGTGGGCCACTCCACGGCTCGCTACCGCGGGCAGTTGTCCTGGCTTCCGACACACGCCGGAGGCATCTTGAGGCGAGGGTCACAGATTCAGACTCTGGATCGCGGACGCTTGTTGTCGCCGCGATCGCAGCCATGCCGGCGATAATCACGCAGCTGGCCGCCTGCGGCTCACACCGGGCGGTGCTAAGTCATCAGGGACGCAGACCGCTGAGTCGACTGCCGGCATCCTGATGACGCCGCTACTCCGCTGGCATACAAGGCCGACACACAGCAGGGCGTGCATGGGTCGCTGGGGCAGCCATTCCACGCCAAGCTATTTTGCAGACAGCGAAGTGGTGGCCTCAGCATTGCGGGACCCAGTGACACAGATCGAGAGGAACAGGGCACTGTAGTTGGAAACAATAAATCACTTGCAAAGCTCAGAGGAGTCTTAATACGGTGCCTTCTACCTCTTCCTGCTTCATTTGGTGTTGCTGCTATATTCAGTGGCAGAAGTTGCCAATAGAGATTTAGGAGTCGAAACCGTGGTCAATTCGAATATAAAATCCATTGCAACCAGTGGGCTGTCTTTATTATAAGAAATATTTTTACGGTTGCTGCACACAGCTATGTTTAAAGTTGCTATTTCCTAATCTAGTGTGGAAGCCACTTCTGAGAGTTCTTATAAAGTCTGTTACTCTCCTTGCATATATTTTATATTGCAAGAAAAAGCCGTACCGATTTCATTATTTTTGGCGGAATGATCATGCAGTTAGTGTCCTTACCCGGAAATAAATCGTCTACTATTGTTGTGTGCTTGTGAACACTCCCAGAATCTCAAAGTAGTATGCACTTTTGATCATTTGCGACCCTGTCATTAATAACATTCTCAAAAAAGGATATTAACTGGTCTGTTGATATTTTTCCAAATATATGTTTGCTGGAAGATTATCCTTAAATAGAGTCTTTAACTTTCGAGCCGAAAGGTTCTTCCCAAAGCAAATATACAGCTTTTTGTAGGTGTCCACTCACTGAAAGTACAAAATCTATTGTATAACTACGAGTTGTATTGTGTGCAGTCTGGACCAAGGCAGCTGTTGATATTTCCCCTTTTTTAGTGTCGCACCAGAAGTTAGTTCATAATTAAATCCACTTTGACCAGTGTTCCAAATGAAATGTGGTCGCATCAGGGCTCTTGCAGTTTTCAGGTTTACGTCTTCGACAAACGGGCCCCAGAGTGGAGAATATCTTGGTCTTTCTGTACATTTCTGGCTGTCATGACAGCAACGGTGTGTCTACGGCACATTCTGTATCCTTCCTTGAGACATGGTATGACATTGATGTTCGATATCCTTTTTGTATATGGATATCTCTTCAATAACGAGCTGTAGATCGCAACTGTAGATGGAGGTTCATGATAATCATCATAAATACTTTCAAGACGTTTTTCTATGAAAATTGTTAATATACTAACAGTTTCACATTTCTTTTTTGGTGAAGGTTCTGTCACCAGAACTGTTAACTTCTCATTGAGGTGTGCTATTTCCACCACTGCCACTAGCGCTGCAATCTTCAACACTATTAATCGCGTTATCGTCTCATAAGTCCTTTTCCTCATTCACCATCCTACACAGTGTAGCTTCGGTTAACCAAACAACTAAATGTACGTGTTTCTGAATAAACAGATCCATCAAAAACATTGCGAAAGTTTCTACATCCTGTTCTGTATTCCACTGAACAACGCCTTCTCAGCTTGGGTGCCACAATATTTAAAATGTTCAAGGCATTAACGGTTTCGTTCATGTTTGCTGTATATGTGTGATAATGCTGACACAGGATCAATAAACACGTCAACTTCTCGCAGAGGTAACTAATTGACTAGCGTGTTATAGCCCCCCGTCTTTTTCCAAGACTGAATGCGCTGTTGTGTACAAACCAAGAGCAACACAGTCACAAGCCGTTGCAGTCCTGGTCAGAAATGTGAGATGGGCGTGTGTACAAATGTTTAAATACAAATTCCTGTTCGAGTCCAGAGACGTCCCTTGTCAGTACAGTAAGAAGAACATGTGATTAATATAGTGCGTGATTTTGGGGGATGCAAGGTGCTATATTTAGTAGACACAGTGGTGTCACCGCCAGACACCACACTTGCTAAGTGGTAGCCTTTAAATCGGCCGCGGTCCGTTAGTATACGTCGGACCCGCGTGTCGCCACTATCAGTGATTGCAGACAAAGCGCCGCCACACGGCAGGTCTAGTCTAGAGAGATTCCCTAGCACTCGCCCCTGTTGTACAGCCGACTTTGCTAGCGATGGTTCACTGTCTACATACGCTCTCATTTGCAGAGACGACAGTTTAGCATAGCCTTCAGCTACGTTATTTGCTACGACCTAGCAAGGCGCCATATTCCTTAAGAATGTATTCTGAACAGATATTGTGAATCATGTACCGTCAAGAGCGACGTTCATCATTAATGGATTAAAGTTAAGTATCAAACTAATTCCGTCCGCTTTCTGAATTCTAATTCCTTGTCATGTTCCAGACCTCACGTCAGTATAGCCCTTCCCTCCTCGCGCCAGCCTGAGTGAGCTAAAATGCGTGCATTTCAGCCTCCTCTAGTAACACGGTGTTGGCTCTTCAGCCAACCCAAGAGACACATCTGCCATCTCTCGCAGCCACAGTTACTTTAACTAGCTTGTGTTTCTGAATTCCATAATGGTGTGTGGGTGCTAATTCCCACACCGTTGGGTGGCTTGCGGAGTATAAATGTAAATTTAAATGAAAATTCTATACAGTGTATATTACATCTTCAAGGATTTGGAATGTATTTAGATATGTCAGAAGCCTCAAGCTGAAAAAGTCCTACACACCAGCATAAATTTTTTTCTCGATTCAGTGTCGTTGAGCTGTACGAAGTTTAATGACGGGGTATTTCATCACATCTGGCTAATCTACAAAGGGGAACAAACTGGTACACAAATTGGAACCACTATTTCCTGCACCTACATCATTTTCAGGCAAGAGAACGAGGTAATGTGGAGGAAGACTAGTCTTCTAGAAGATGTTGCTATGCTGTGAAGCTATTCCGCATGCAACGGTAATAAATATCATTTACCTTTTGCGCAAGCCATTCGGACTTCTTTGCTACTTTCAGAAGGGTTACGTGTCCTCCACTTTGACTGTGACTTCCAAGGGATGGGTTATGTCCTTCGTTTTGCAGTTACTCAACGCAAAAATCCATATTTATAAAAGCATAACAAATAAAAGGAGTTTATTTATACCTTCAGTAGTGAGAGCATCGTTTAAATTGGCGTTCCAGAACCGTGTTTATTATATTGCAGATAGTACCCAGCTGTGGACAAAGGATGCCTTACAGTCCCACAGCCAGTCACTCCAAAAAATAATTTATAAAGTGCCTAAACAGAGTTAAATGGACGGAGTATTCTGCAAAGGAAGGTAATGAGGAGACGAGCTCTCCTCGTGCGGAGAGACTGTTAACCCGTTCGTGCAAATCTTCACCAACTTCTACTTTTCATACGCCTAAAGTCGCTTTCTCGCACTCGGATTTGGGTAAGAGGTTTCGGTGCCATAGTTCGTCGCACTCAGGGGGACGAAAGTGAAATTGGGGAACAACTTATTTGCGTTACTAGCTGTCTTGTGAGTTTAACGTTATTACTAATCAGTGGACTACATTTCGGTAGTACAAGGATAAGCTGTTTTTAATGAATTGTCGCACGCATGTTGCACTTGGCCGGTATACAGTAACGGCTAATGCTATTTGATGACTCTGGAGTTGTCGTTCGATGATGTCCCACGTGTGCTCGATTGCAGGCAGATCTGGTGATCGAGCATGCAAGCCAACATGTCAACACTATGTGGAGCGTGTCGGTTTACAACACAGGTATTTGGACGAGCGTTTTCTGCTCGAAAACACCCCCAGAATGTTTTTCACGAACGGCAGCACAACAGGTGGAATCACCAGACTGCCGTACAGTTTTGCAGGCACCCCAGACCACAACCCCTCCTGGCCTCCTTCTGACCAACATACGGCCACCACTGGCACCGATGCAGATCAGAAACCGTAACACGCCTCCAACCTGCGTTCCAGCGAGCCATCGCTTGACACCAGTAGAGTCGCAAATGGCGGTGGTTTGTAATCAGTGGAATGGACGCTACAGGGTATCAGGCTCGGGGCTGTTCTCGAAGTAACTTACTTGTATCAGTTCCTTGTGCCGCACCGGTGCCAACTGATGCTCAAATTGCTGCTGCAGATGCAGCGTGATGTGCCAGAGCCATGCGCCGAATACGATGTTCTTCCGTCCTCGTAGTACCACGCGGCCTTCCTGAGTCCGGTCTTCTTGCGAACTTACATACTCGTGACCGCAGCTGCCATCTGTCACATATGGCGGCTAAATAACTCCCAAGTGTTTCTGTAATATCACAGAAGGCACATCCACACCCTCGTAGCCCTATTACACGACATCGTTCGAGCTCAATGGGATGCTGACAAAGGCGTCTCTGTCACCTTTAACACATTCTTGACTAACATCAACTCACCACGTCCAATCTCAAACGTAACTAACTCTCGTGACCATTACAGCGTGTATTTAAAGCAACCCGATTTTTATCGTCATTGTGGCGTTACTAGCATCATGCTAACGCTTCTGGCTCAAATTTTAGTAGATATCACCTGTCAGACGTAGAAACACACCTACCAAGTTTCGTTTACGTAGCGCAATTCCTTCTTGGTGATGGTTTTTTTTCTGTTAGAGTATACAGGGTGAGCATCAATAAAACCGACGGATTGCTGACAGGAAATGGAGGGAAAAAGGTTGTGAGAAAATGTGTCTGGAAATGGAAGGTGTGCGTGGAACGACAAAAACCGTCCTGGAACACAGTACGGACCTGCACGGTATCCACGTCACAGCAGAATTTCAAAGTGGGCCCCATGTGATTGAAGGTGACAGGAATAGCATCGGTTATCATGCAGGATACACATAATCTTACATTGTATTGCACTATTTTGGCGGGCCAGTTGCCTGGAGCTTGTACAAGGCCTCGTCTCAATATCCTGTAGAATTCGGCCTTTAAATCTGGTGCACTCACAGACCACCGCCTCCCTGTACGTTCGTCTGCCTGAAAGGACCCGTGATCAAACAAACGCCCTAAAAGGGGTTCAAATTTTGTGTGATGTGGTTGGTGTCTGTGAGGGTACTCGTTTTGGTACAGCCGTGCTGCCTCTCGATCGTTTCCAGCTCTTTGGCCGCACACAAACACCATCTTGGATTGTTCCCGACATGAATACTGGCCTATTTTGCTGCTTACTGTACACTGCGTTAATCACACAGCGCGCAACTCACAAGGAACACACGGAGCTCGGTCAGAGGAACTGTCATTCGCGAGCGGGATGTATGGTGACGACGTTTCATTTCCGGACACATGTTCGTACGACATTTTTTCCTCCGTTTCCAGTCAGGAATCTCACCCAGCAAATTGTTGGTTTTATTAATGTTCACCCTGTATACATCAATAGATAACAGCGTGCTTAACAGCTATACTCACCGTTTTCTGACTGGAACGTACTCGGTTCGTCGGAGTTCATTTCCTAGCGGTACGAACACATGTTACGACGCATACTTTAACCTGCGATCGATAAATCTGTGTATTTCCGTAACATATCCTATTTCTACTGAACAAATCTACAGTACTATACTCGTTAACAAGGTTTTATGAATCAATCAGAAGTCTTATTGTAATTGTTGTCGTTATTAGATACGTTTTTCAATTTTTTTCGTCATCTGTTCCCGACAGGTCAACATCATCAGTTATCTGCTGTGTGGGCACGTCCATATTGTCTGCGATGTTTGCAACATATCATTTCATTATTCAGGTCGTCATATTTCCAGCCACGGATCAAGGATCTGATTTCTCTTCCTATCTGAACTGCACCACTCAATTTTATTCGATCTCAGTACACGTCACACGATCTGCGACCGAGGCGACACAATTACTCCTAGCCTACAACGTACTGATGGAAGTAATTTCTCGCCCAATATATAAAACCCTGGTGAGAGCGAAACCGGGGCTCTCAGTCAGTAGTCGTGCAGGGGCCCCGTCTCCATCTAAAGATCAAATTTAGCAGTAAGCCCATTGTGACGGCAATAACAGAAACAGATATTATTAGTAAAACTGCTACACAAAGAACAGAGCCATCTGTTACACTTCAGTGATACATCTGGCCGTTTCCAAACAAATCTCGAGATTAATATACTACTCAATCTTGATCGCAATGATTTATTAAAATCTAAAAATCACGCGTCAGATTTTCTCAGAAGTCGTCTTCAGACCGTGTCTAATCATCTGGTGAGCAGAGATGACGGTGGAGCGTTGGTTGGCGTCGGAGGACACCAGCCTGCTAAAGGATGCCCTTTCCTATAAGATGTCGAGACACACTACAATTGCAAATATATGCAAAACGCAGCATGGCCTCCTGGACGAAGAGTCACGGCACGGAAATACACTCAGCAGCACTGTTAACGGATCACTTTTTCAAAACGTCGTAATTGTTTCCTATTGGACACGTAAATTTGAAATTTGGTTGAAAGGTGGCTACAACCTTACTCTGTAATGGTGCGAAAACGTGGCACCTTGCGACCTCACACTCGGTTCGGTGACGCTTCAAATAACAAGGTGTCGACACATGAGCTCAGTTCACGTGAAGTGTAAGGTGGGTTAGCTACAAATTTCACCACAGCTCTGCTCAGTGCCTTCGTGGACGTGTCTCACGATAGGAAGATCGTCACACACCCTCTTACCCACATTCACCCCTGCTTTCACGCTACAGTGGAGAAGACCGCCACCGATTCATCTAAGTAGCGCTCTGCTGCTGCTCTAGCGCCTAATGGCAGGCACACGAAATCTAATGCTTGTCGAAGGGGTCGGCTGCCCTTATGCGCTACAGCAGCAGTGCAGCGCCAGTCAGGTGAATGGGTGTCCAAGTCTCGGTACAAACATGTTTTTAAAGTGCACAACAAAGGTTAGCGGGTGGCAACGCTTGTGTTGCCGAATTATGGTCTTAGAGGGTCCCCTTGGCGTTCCATTCAAATATGAGTCAATATTGCACCCACCCCTGTGATCACGCCTCGGGAAAGCGCGGAAAGGATGGGATGTAAAAGCATAAACAACTTTTTATCCTTCAGATCATGTTTAAATTCCGTCGTACGGTTTTGACCGGTCACTTTTGGCGCCACCCTTTATACCAGACCTAAAATTGC
The DNA here is from genome assembly GCF_023864345.2 of Schistocerca serialis cubense. Lineage (NCBI taxonomy): Eukaryota > Metazoa > Arthropoda > Insecta > Orthoptera > Acrididae > Schistocerca > Schistocerca serialis. The sequence goes on from NC_064640.1 coordinate 5,182,446, forward strand.
TGTCGCACTGCACTCCAAAGTGCCCAGATCACGTTCACTGTGGTTGCAGCCCCACAATTCACTTACAGGAAGGCTGAAACTTCTGGAAGGTGTCAGCAGTTTTGAAAGTTGTCAAAAACATACTCCTCTTGCTCAACACTCTGCAAACTGTCATTTTCGACTGCGAAATGTGGGAGACTCAACTCCCGAAAAGAAGGGGTGGTTTCATTGACGCACTTTACGCCACCTCCTGATCCCTTTTCGTGTATATTCTCAGGGATGGCGTGCCTGAAATGTTTTCATCGGCCACCCATACGAAAACCACGGGTTTTCAATAGTGAGTGCCGCAGTTATGACCTCCAGCGAGGAGGCGTCAAAAGAGGGGGTGAAATGTTATTAGGAGTGAGTGTGATGACCTTTTCATCGTGTGAACCGTTCACGATGGCGTTAGGAAAAATGGTGGTGAAATTTGTTGCCACTGTGACATAATGAAGCCACCTTACAGCCCACATGAGCTTCTGAGCTCTGACCTTTTCTCGGTTGTGTCGACACTGCTGTGCAAACCGTCGCAGGTCGCCATGCTTCTGGAACGTTACACGAGAAGGTTGTAGGTACGGCTAACAGACCAGCTTAAAATGCTTTCTTACAGAACATTATAGCTCATCTGAAAGAAGTTATGTCTTAATCAGCGCCACAAAGCACTTACGTCATCAACACCGGAGTTCATCTTCTTTTCAGTGTTAATACTTACAGAATTCGAAATAACATATTACGTGGAAGGTGGATTGGTAGAGGTGGAGCAGTTATCTCGCCTCTACGTTCTAAGTCCAACGGCAGTCTGATTACCGAAACATTTGAAAGGTTTTATATATCGAATACACTGCAAACCCATAATCTATACTCCTTAGATATACTTGCGTATATGGAATCCAGACGGCATTTTGAACATATCATGTAAGTTTCACGTACAACACTGTTACGTTCTGTTCCTGTGTGTTTCTCATGAGAAACATACTAGGAAAAGATGCAGAAGGTAAGTGGCATACGTCCATATAGCCTATTTTGTTCTCCCATATGTGCAGAACGTGTCCTTTAACCTTGTTTAAACAGAAACAGGGGACGCAGTGCTGAAAACGGAATAACGGCAAGCGAAGCATTTTGCGTAATTCATGGTCCTGGAGGTAAATTTCTCTTCAGGAGATACTGGTACTACATACTGACTATACAGACCGGTGCTGTTCGCCCAGAGCATGAAAATATAACGTAGGATACGTTCCATATTTCAAATGGGTAAGTGTCAAATGGTTGCTTTGTTTCCTAGAGAAATGCCTGTACCTTTTTTCAGACGTAAGTGCACCTGCGGGTCCAACAAAAGCAAACACGTGGCGTTGCAGGAGGTACGTCGTGTGCGGCCCTTGCAGCTTGCGAAGTTCAGTGAAATGTGGGCCGCATTTGCAGGGCGTTGGTATTGGCAGCCCCGAGACTAATGCTTGCCATTTGGAAGCAGATGCGAGAACTGAAAGACTGAGCTAGAATGCGAAATCAACGAACCGAGCAGTCAAGTTAAGAGACGCTGCGCCTGTGGAAGTGTTTGCGGGTACTGCCAGTGTTCACTGCTTGCCTTTCCCTCTCTATCTTCTGAATAATACTAAAAAATGTAGCGTGATTCTGTTCTCAGTATAGTGGAAGTACAATACCAACGCTTATTAACGAAAGTTGGACCATATGTGCCACAAACGAAATTCGTGTCTGGACTGAGGATTTCCTAGTATTTAGGTTCCAGCACGTTATCTTGGATGCAGAGTCAGTGATAGGCGTACAAGCAGCTTCAGGAGTGCCACAGGGAAGAATGTCGAAACCTGGGAGTTCATACTTTACATTGCAGATGATACAATTATCTTAAGTGAAATACTATCCGAGAAAAGCTGTATAAATACTCGTATGTAGGCAGATCTTGACAATATTTCAAAATGGCATGAAGTGTGGCAACTTGCTTTAAACGTACATAAATGTTTAATTGTGCCCACTCTCAAGTGAAATCAATAACTCATACAGGTTCCTGAGTGCAACAATTTGTGGGGACTGGAAATGGAATCGACATACAGTCTCAGTCGTAGGTAGAGCAAATGGTAGACTTTAGTACGTTAATGAGATACTGGGAAAATACAATCAGTTTACAATGGAGCTGGCTTACAAAATTCTCGTGCAACCAACCTTGGAATGCAGCTGAAGCATGTTGGACCCATACCACATAGGACAAGTAGGAAACCTTGAATTTACAGAAAGACGGGTAGCAGTAACAACTACCGGTTTCCAAGTCGCGCAGCGAGCGTAAACCATAAAATCACCAAATATGCAGCAACCAGTCGCAAAGTCATCTTTTATTTATTCACTTTTGCAAATCGATTTCAACTGATTAACAGCCATCATCGGTGCTTACAACCAATATGTGCCCTGACCAGTAATACTGTCTTAAGCAGAGGTCAAACTTTATGTTTGCCCTTTGCTTAAGACAGTGCTTTTACCACATCGGCGTACTAGCAATACGGCGGATGTATGCACATCATTTTAAATTTAATTTACATCGGTTTGGTGCAGCTGGTGTCTACCGAATCCTGTAATATGTCCTGCAGGGTAGTATCAGGCCTATCTCATTCAGCAGTCATGGTTCACACACTTTTGACAAACACTTTTTAGGTGTAATCAATTTTATTATTATTTATTATTTACTTGACTCTGAACGCGGATAACTTCCCCAGTGCTAGGACTCCTTAACTGTCCATCTAGACTACGGAAATATAAACCATTATAAATCCTGAAGATGGGTCCGTACTGACGTGAAACCGGTAGTTGCGAGTAAAGCACCCCCATACAGCCATGCGGCTCTTTGAAACACATCATCATTCATTACTTTTTTAATTCTTATAACTGTTACGATAATTTAAATGATTACTGAGAGCTGAGTGTTTTTTATCGTTTTTGACAATGTCCCTGAGCTGTGGTTGTCCTTCCCAGAAAGTTGTTTGTAAAGTACGAAGGAGTTTTAACAACAGTTGTAGAAGAAATGTGGAGGACAGCTGAAAACTGACGGTGCTGACACGCGAGGAATAGACGATGAAGAAAATATTTCAGTAAAAACGGCAACAATTACGATAAGACTTCTGACTGACTCAGAATACTACGTTCCCGTGAGCGGTACCGTGTATTTGTTCAATAACGGTAAGATAAAGATATGTGAAGGACATACACAGACATTTCGCATGGAGGCTTAAAAAGACGAAGTAATATGTATTCATAACGGTTAGAAATGGACAGCGACATATGGAACTAGTTCCGGTCATAAAAGACGAGAGTAGCACTTAAGTAAACCACTGATGTATATATTATTACTGTGTCACATAACATGAATGTTATGTAATACCTGCCTTCGGCGCAACTGCAGTGCCATAATGCGATCTGTGTAAGCAAGATTAGCAAAGTGGTTTTGTTTTTGACAAAGCTTCGGCGTCATTTCCTAGGAATCGCATTATGAACCTCCCTATGCATACAACAAACTGTTCGTGGCGAGCTTTTGAATTAATCTCTTAGCAGAATTTTTTTTTTCTTTGTCCGAGCCGGCCGATGTGGCCGAGCGGTTGTAGGCGCTTCAGTCTTGAACCGCGCGACCGCTACGGTCACAGGTTCGAATCCTGCCTCGGGCATGGATGTGTGTGATGTCCTTAGGTTTGTTAGGTTTAAGTAGTTCAAGGTTCTAGGGGACTGAAGACCTCAGATGTTAAGTCCCATAGTGCTCGGAGCTATTTAAACCATTTTTTTGTTAAGTCTCATAGTGCTCGGAGCCATTTGAACCCGGTTGTTCTGTTCGCTCACGACTACCCTTATAGGCGGGTTCTTAACAACAGTTTGTCTTCTCTTTAGGACTACGACGAGGATACCTAGATTCGTTCTGCATTTCGGTTTTGCGTTGACTGGTATTGCATGCCCAATCAGTATTTGTTAAGTGGCTATCAGAGAAGGAATTGTGAACGTGGGACTCTTTTCTATGAAGTTACAATTGTTGAAATACAACATTTCATTCACTGCAAATAGTGTCACGCAGTTCCTGAAATGATTGTTCTCTATTATTCTTAAGTGCATATTTAGCATTAGATGAGGCGGGAGATACTGTGACGGGAGATACTGTGGCTTCAACAACTACTGTACAGCTTACGTTTGTTTGGTTGTGACGATGTTCATGGAAAATAATGCCTCTTTATTAGTCTGGAGGCGGTTTATGTGCTTTCTAGCAGATAAGGCGGATATTAATTTTTACGTACAGATGGAGTACCCAAACTTTCTCCCTCATTTGCAGGTACCCACCTATATCGAGCTGCAGAAGGAAAGACCAGTTCAACACGCGGTCGCTCGCGTACTGCAGCTATATCCCTAGCATTCTCTCTTCCTTAGTCAGTTCATCACAATTACGGCTATAGTATACCCGGCTGACGTCTGCCCTAATGTTGTGTGCTTTCCGACTGTCGGCTATGCGACCCGTGACGTCAACGTGATGTTAGTCTTCGATTTACAGACCGTGAAAGGAAGCCGAAGTAGTGGGCGAGTCCCTGCTGACAATTTTGTAGCAACACCTCTTCATATTTTATCCAGGCTAGGTGTAGGCTATGCACGTAGTACATAGACGTCTTTAAATGATTTTTTGTTTGCTTGCTTTTTGTTTTAACCTGTATTATTATTTTTATTTTTACCGTTTTCTTTCTACAACACTACTGCAGCAAATGATTAAATTTCGTGCCCTGTTTTATGAATTTGAATTTCTCACAGGATCCTGGTGTATTGTAGTAGCTTCCCTTCTTGCTTTATATCATGCAGTCTTGGTGTCCTCATAATATGGTATGTTTGCGAGGAAATCTAAACCTCTTTCTTTCAAATCTCGAAACACCAGTATAAAAATTTGGAAAGTAGCTACTAACTTTTCTTGGTGGACTATTCTCCTGCAGTTACGTATCAGTTACTTAAAATGCGCGTCTGCTTCGTCAGGAGGACAAGAATGATGCTGTTCACCCACGATTCTGCCATTTGAAATTTTTAAACTGTCTATGCGCTTGCTGCGATAGGGAATCGCGTACAACCAGTTCGTATACTACTCACATTTTCTATGTACTCTCTAGCGACAACCATCTTCCCTTTCCCTTTCGTTGTTGAAATTATATCCATTATTCAGAAAGCATAGCACTCAAATAATTGAAACCTACGAATCTATACGGAACAGAGGGTGTCGATGACGGCATTGCCTGACTGACAGTAATCTATCCGCTGCTGGTGAACGACTGGAATATGTCAGCAGTGAAGGAGGCTCTGGTCGGAAAGGCTACGGTGCAAAGCTGGTTGCCCCGAAGCCCGACGGTCCTGCGTTAGCTACGAAATGGTCAGAAACACCACGATCGAAAGGCCCACTTAGGTCTAATTCCCACAAAGAGTCAAGAAGCTCCACTCCTTCTGCTGCACGACCGCAACAATAGTTTTCATTTTTCAGTTGCACGTGTTGTGTCTTGCTGATACTACATCCATTTTCACAATGCAGAGCTATAGTAGTAGACATCGAAAGAAAAATGCGTGTTACACTGCACGTATGTCCATCTGTGATTCATATGGGGACACAACGATATCGGAGGAAACACCACTTCTACCTTAGAGAAGAGAAAAAAATTCGAAACGTGAAGATCCAAAATGTGTCCTCTCCACATGTTGGCAACGTCTCGTTTTCTACGGCGTGGGACAGAGAGTATATATAGTGACAGAGTTACAAATCGTGCAACTCAGTCGTTATGAAGTGCCAAACGGCAGAGATCAGGGCCATTTCGGTTCACACTAGACAGTTAATAGTTGGTTCTATCTCCCAGTTTCAGTGACGCTTTAAGTTTTTCCCACAATCATGAAGTCAAATGCTGAGCCTAGATATCACAATGCACAAATAACCAAAAAAGTAACTTTCAAAACACATTTGTTTAACTTAAATCGTTTCAGCCAACATTAAAAAAACCAGAAGGGCTGAAAATAATGGAACACATCCATCGACATCATTAGCTGACGTGAAATTTTGTAAGCAACCGAAGTTTGGTAGCAAAATAGAATTAGCGTTTTCTGGAGATTAGTTTTTATCACTATCTGAACAAAATTATCCTGTCACCCCTGTGTAATGTCAGCAGTAGTATAAAAGGAGGCGGGGAGTATTCTGTTTCAGTAGAGAAGCACTAACACCAGGAGAGCTCAGTGACTAGTCGCAGATTCATCAGAGACATTTCAGTTGTTATAAAGCCGCCGAGGTGGACTGTTGGTGATGTGGAAACACGTAGGAACAGCCACTGCTAAACCCAGACCAGGCACACCTCATGTACGGACAGAGACCGCTACGAGCCGAAAGCATCACTCGTCAACTCCAAAGTGAGGCCAGCAGTCCAGCTCCCACAATGACTATGTATAGGGGGTACAATGGCGAAGAAGCTCCTCATAAGCGACACATTTCTAAAAGTCAGCGCCAAGCGATAGTTGAGGCGGCCTAAAGAGCGATGCCACTGGACGCTGGATGATTGGAAACCAGTGATCTGGAGCGACGAAGCACACAATAACCTGTGGCAATCCGAATGAAGCGTCTGGGTTTGACAAATGCACGGAGGACTTTACCTGACATCATGTTTGGTGCCAACAGTGGAGTACAGTACGATATTGGGGTGTTTCCATGGTTATAATGTAGTCCACTGCACTTAAGCCAACTCTGCATCCGGATGGATATTTTACAGCATTGTGTACTGCCTAAAGTAGAGAAAATGTTTTAAGATAGTGATGGTTAGCATCAGCATGACAATGTTGACTTAATCGGAACCACTGCAACACTGTTGGGATGGGTTAGAAAGTCGACTTCGCTGCAGACCATAACGTCCTTATCACTACCTTGCCTAGTTTCGGTGCTTGAGGAAGAATGGGATGCCACTTCTCCACAGGCGTTGGAACCTCATTGAAAGTGGCTCCACTTGAGTTCGAGCGGTCATAAAAAAGATGCGTGGACAAACCCCATATTACATTATTGCCACAAATATATGTTCACAAACATTTGATCAGATAGTGTACTTCACCGACTTTGAAAAGTAATAAAATGTGTACCTTTTGCTAGTCATTTTTGTCGATATGCAACATGATTTTCTCAGCCGTACATATTGTTTTCGATTTCCAATAACATTATTGGTATGTGAATGAAAATATCTTTGTGAATATTTTCATCGTTATTTCTTAACTCGTTCGGTCAATCAGATTTAATAATATAAGGATACGGTTTCAGATCCTTTACTTAAAACAGAGGTGTCCAAAATCGTGCCTGTGATATAAACAAATATAAGCTTATGAAGTATGCATATCTCTGTCTGTCCTCAGGAAGTCAACAGCCGGCCGGTGTGGTCGTGCGGTTCTAGGCGCTTCAATCTGGAACCGCCTGACCACTACGGTCGCAGGTTCGAATCCTGCCTCGGGCATGGATGTGTGTGATGTCCTTAGGTTAGTTAGGTTTAAGTAGTTCTAGGTTCTAGGGGACTGTTGACCACAGATGTTAAGTCCCATAGTGCTCAGAGCCATTTGAACCATTTCAACAGAAGCTACGAAATAAACGTGTGTGTTTCGCCATTTCCAAATTGTTTAACTCAGTTTTTAAAAAAATAACGAACACAGAAAGCTCTACAGGGTATGAAACTACAGCGTGGGCAAAACAGAACTGGCCTGCAAAATATTTACAGTAAGATTGACGCGGGATCGACCCTAGCTAATGAATATCACATAAGATGCTGAAAATGGCCCCTGGTGACGTCGATGCAGAGCTGAGCCCGCGTTTTCAGCGTGCTGCTTCAGTTTTGCCAGCGTCTGACGATTATTTCAGTGCACCTGACTCTTTAGTTTGCCCCACAGGTAGAAATCTCAGGGAGAGAAGTCACGCTACCGAGGTGGCGCTGCCTCTGTTCATTGTCGTCTCCTCACAGAACACGCCATGAGGCTAGGACAAGACTGACAAAGTGCCGTGAGCTGTTGGTTCGTCTTGCTGAAAATATGTATACAGTCGTTCATCTTCTGTTAGTTGATGCACATATGGATTAAAATGTTTCTGGACATACTGGTTAGTATTACCAATTTGAGGAAAGAATCGTGTTACGACGCAAACGCCAGACAATGCACACCACACACCAATCTTGTGGTTGTACAACGCCTGTTAAAAGTACTAACGGCGATTTTGTGATGCATAATGGAGCAGGTTCTCTGAGTCCACATACGTTGACGTGGTGAATCACCCCTCACTTGAAGAAATTAAAAACTGGAGGTACAAAAGTCCTGATCCCACTTTCGTCAGGCACCAACAGTAGAACTCAAGACGCCAAAGTTCGTCTGTACGATTTAACTCATGCATAAAAGAAAATTTGTGAGGCTACATATGAAGGTCTTTTTAAAAAATGTTTTGACTCTGTGATTTTACAGTTCCCATTTGCAGAGGTAAATGGCGTTGAGATTTCGTCGGACGTAGTTCCAGGCTGGGTATTAGTGATTGTTTCTTTGCATCATATCTTTAATTACACTCTTAATTTACCATTTATGCACAGTTATTTTCCTACGTTCTGCACTAATGTATAAAACTGTTTTTTCTCAATACAATATTATTTTAACCCGAAAAACTGTTGAGTTTAATTAAGTCATCAGTTTATATTATTAAAAGAAATGAGGTGTTTTTGCTCAGTCTCTTGTAGTAACATACCTCTGCACTTAAGAACAGCAAAATGTAAGAAAGCCGGCCCGTGCGGCCGAGCGGTTCTAGGGGCTTCAGTCTGGAACCCCGCGACCGCTACCGTCGTAGGTTCGAATCCTGCCTTTGGCATGGATGTGTGTGATGTCCTTAGGTTAGTTAGGTTTAAGTAGTTCTAAGTTCTAGGGGACTGATGACCTCCGATGTTAAGTCCCATAGTGCTCAGAGCCATTTGAACCATTTTTGAATGTAAGAAAAACAAATTTCGTAATGAACGTTGTGCATCTTTCCATGGCTTCTTTAAATCGCCTAAGGTGTATGTGGAGGTAAATCCTCTGAAACGTATTTGGCTGCTTTCATTTCTTGCTGTCCTTCGCTAATAATCTTGTTGTTAACTGTACGTTAAACTTATATCTTTCTTTCTGTTCGCATAGTTGAGTCTAATTTGATTTTGATTGAAATACTGAATTATTTAGACGTATGACTCTTACTTACTTTTTATCGTTCAGTAACTGGAATGACTACAGTTCTACCTCGGAAAAAAATGTCTGCGCTTACATTAAAATAGCTCCACAAAGTTACTTTCTCTTGAGCAGCGCGCAAACTTTGCGAATTTAGTACAGCAGAGACGTCCACCGAATACATTTCGATCCAGAAGACGGCACTGTTATTTAAATATTGTGTCATACGCTTCCTATGTGTAACAAAAATCTCTCGTGCCTCGGATTTCCGATCAGTAGCGCTTTCCACAACCCATCATGTAATAATGTCAGTAATTCCGATTACGGAGTGACGTCAAATACTTTCTGACTTCAAATCGTGTGGCAAACGAGACAGACACCAAGAAACGATACAGACGCACATAATAGTCTCTAGAGACTCAGCTAAGCTCTCAGGAGTCACAAAAGAACTGACAAGCTCAACACTTAAAGTACATTGTACATGAGAGCTGTGGTAAAATGTGCGCTCGGGACTGCAACCGCAGTAAACAGTTTGAGAGACAAAACCATTCTGTCACCTTCAATAAGATAAAATTTTAAATTAATCATTCTTTATTCCATCACTCACCTGTCGACAACCAGCTGATTCTAGTATTACTAAATGCTTGTAACAATCAAAGCTCAGTCTACTGGTAGCTGCAATTGAAGTAACTTGGCAATCTAAACAAAATTCTCCACCACCTGTGCTTTTTCTTCTTTATTATTATTATTTCTCTCGTTCTATACGGGAGGATGAAGCCGAAGAGATTTAAAATACGTACACTATCTCATTAAAAGTATCCGGACGCCGTTTTGTGGACATTGACGTACTGTGTATCTACCCTTCCCCTCTATGACGGCTTGCAATCTGCTGAGGACTCTTACAATTAAGTGCCTGAATGTCTGTGGCAGCCCATTATTCCTCAAGAGTCAAAACCAGACAAGGTAGTAACGTTGGACGTTGGAGCCTGCAGCGAAGTCGACCCTATAACTCATACCAGAGGTCTTCCATTGGGTTGAGGTAGGTGCTCCGGACAGGCCAATCCACATACCATTGCCTCACAGGTGATGCTTTATGACAGGCTGTATTGTCATGCTGAGAAAACAGTTCATCTACTGTCATAGTACACAATGCTGTGAACTGTGTTCACATCCTTCCGAACTTAACATTTTCTTAAGCGCAATAAGGGTACCACACCCTAACCACGAAAATCACCTCCTTATTGTAACACTACTTCATCCGAACTTCACTGTTTGCTCTAAAATGATGGCAGGTAACGTTGTCTATGATTACGCCACTCCTAAATCCGTCCTTAGGATTGTCACGGGGCTTAACGTGATACATCGCTCCAAATCACTCGCTTCGCCATCAATTGAGCAGTGGCGTCCTTCTTTACATCTCGCTTAGCATTGACTACAGAAATACGTGGCTTATGAGGAGCCTCCAGGCCTCTCAATCTTGTGCTAGCTGGACTGTTGATAGCGCTTTGGAACTTCCGCTGATTTCATGCTATTTTTTAATCCCCGCCCCGCAATGCTCTGCAGTCCCTGTCCGTCAGCTCAGCCTCGATTTTGCTGTTGTTGTTCCTTCGCGGTTCCACTTCATTCAAATCACCAACAGCCGACTTGCGCAGCTTTGACAAATGTAATGTATTGCGAATACATAGAAAGAAGGATCCTTTATTGTATGATTATATGATAGCGGAACAAACACTGGTAGCAGTTACTTCTGTAAAATATCTGGGAGTATGCGTGCGGAACGATTTGAAGTGGAATGATCATATAAAATTAATTGTTGGTAAGGCGGGTACCAGGTTGAGATTCATTGGGAGAGTCCTTAGAAAATGTAGTCCATCAACAAAGGAGGTGGCTTACAAAACACTCGTTAGACCTATACTTGAGTATTGCTCATCAGTGTGGGATCCGTACCAGATCGGGTTGACGGAGGAGATACAGAAGATCCAAAGAAGAGCGGCGCGTTTCGTCACAGGGTTATTTGGTAACCGTGATAACGTTACGGAGATGTTTAACAAACTCAAGTGGCAGACTCTGCAAGAGAGGCGCTCTGCATCGCGGTGTAGCTTGCTCGCCAGGTTTCGAGAGGGTGCATTTCTGGATGAGGTATCGAATATATTGCTTTCCCCTGCTTATACCTCCAGAGGAGATCACGAATGTAAAATTAGAGAGATTAGAGCGCGCACGGAGGCTTCCCGCGAACCATACGCGACTGGAACAGGAAAGGGAGGTAATGACAGTGGCACGTAAAGTGCCCTCCGCCACACACCGTTGGGTGGCTTGCGGAGTATAAATGTAGATGTAGATGTAGATGTTTGGAAGAGTAAAATGTCAGTGATGGGTTTGTTCCTCCAATGACATCCAACGACTAGTCCTCATCCGAACTCATTGAGCTCTCTTGACAGATCCATTCTCTTGTAGCTGCTTCTGTACTGACAACACAACATTCGCAGTCTCCTTATATACTGGCGGTTTCACCTCTCGTGACATCTAGTAATCAATTACGCATTACATCTGGGTGTCCGGATACTTTCGATGAGATTGTGTATACTTGTATTTATACTACATAACTGAAAGGCTGAAACGTTTATTTTTGTTTTATGGGATTAGTAAGGTGACTTCCGTTGACAGTATTAAAATGTAAGTTTTTATCTTCAAATCGTTTTAGATGAAAAAATGAAAGACTGCGCGGAAAGCGATAACAGCAGTACGTATTCATTAAAGTTGGAGGGACTTGCTCTAGGAAAGCGTGCAATTAGGAGAGGTAAGATTAGAAGTTCTATAGGACCAACAGGTGTGCAAATAAAGAAGGGAGTCAATCTGGCTGTAATGTGGAAATGGGGATAGCCTGTGAAGCTCGTGGCTGGGGAAAAATATGGAGTACGTGAATGGAATTTGCCTGGGCCGGGGTCTAAGGACAGACAGAATAGCAACCGATGGAGAGGGATTGGTATGGCGGGCCCAACCGCTGGCTAAGAAGGGGACGGGAAGAGTTTGAGTTGATGTAATGGATAAATATCGGGTGGGATATTATTTTGTAACTGAGGGAGTTGGTTGAAGTCTCGTTGGGAGACTGGGTAGAATGTGTGTAGATGTAGGATTCGTGGGTGAGTCGGAACAGGCGCGGTAGCGTTCCACGAATGTTCAAATGTGTGTGAAATCTTATGGGACTTAACTGCTAAGGTCATCAGTCCCAAAGCTTACACACTACTTAACCTAAATTATCCTAAGGACAAACACTCACACCCATGCCCGGGGGAGGACTCGAACCTCCTCAGGGACCAGCCGCACAGTCCTTGACTGCAGCGCCTCAGACCGCTCGGCTAATCCCGCGCGGTAGCAGCATTCCACGACTTGATATTAGAGGGGTAACAATGGGTTGGTGCAATCGAGTTTGTGAGCAGTGTAGTGTATATTGCGGTGTTCAATGATGCTAAGATGTGATAGAAATTTGGTGAGATGGTAAAACATGCATTTTTAGAAACGCAACCAGATGCGGAAAGCATAAAGACGTGCATGTTGTTCTAGTTTACCGGAGAAAAAGCTTACCGAAAGATGGTAATTGCGTGGTGCAAGATCTGAACTTCTCGATCAGCATGACCCCTCGCCTGTGCGACCTTGGTGTAATTGTTGGCACCATTTCACAACGACCGAAGGCGACATATCATTTGGTTTTTGTATGAGCGCCAGAATTTCGCGTTGAATGTAGTGGTGGCTGCTATTGCTGAAACAACTGCTTTTCGATCAAGTCTTTTTTTTTTTTCAATGCCAGTTTAACGTGACTGTTAAACCGCTCGAAATAACCTGTTTCTGAAATAACCGATTTTCTTTTGTTCCTATTATGTCCTTTAAGAAACATAGAAATCTAGCAAAGATTGAGAAATTTTCACTCAGTTTCAAGAAACACAGAAACAAAATAATAAATGAAATAGGCAAATAAAAGAAAACTTAATTCGTCCACCGTTCGCTGCTTTTATCGAAAACTAATAACTGGCTGAATACTACAAAAATTTCAGTATTCTCCTATTGATTATAATTTTTAGAAACTCTGCTCAAAAATCATGTTGTAATCTGGGATCGGACCACTATTTGGGCATTACGAATAGTCAGTGCTAAAGAGTGAAAACTGAAGTTGAAGAATTCTATTTTTCGTGTCAATTTGTCCATTTTCAAGGTCTACAGGCAAATAAAGACATTTTATATGAACACAGCCAGTAGATCAGCTATTTTCTATTTTTATTCTCCTACGAATGAATTGTTGTTGAGTTTTTAATTTATCACTGTTACCATAATTTCGTTCCTCTTTTATTATTTCACGTATATGGCCAACAAATCTTTATCGTCTTAAATCAAGTGAAGCATTGCTACTTAGCTCCGTAAATATATTGCCAGTCAGTAGTTGGTGACATTTATCAATACAACGGATGTCTGGCGACGACACCGAGAAATTATCGTACAGACCAAGTGCAGGCAAATCCTGCACACTGCACATACATGCGTACCATAAGCCACGGTACACGGCAACATGGACTTTACGGTGTCAGAAATGTTGTGCCAATTCTTATGCAATGCGGCTGTTGCTCGTTTCTGTCAGCATTGTTATTAGAAACGGAATTGATCGCTTTCCCCAGTTTATATAGTAACGCAATATTTAAAACCGATGCAAATAGTACGAATCAAAATTATTCTCTTCTTAAAAAAACATTTATTGAAAGACGAAAACTTTTAGTACTGCTTCTGTGGCAAACTGATATTTCGGATTTTTACTCGGTTATTAGTAAAAAATAAAAAAAAAAACGAGTCGAAACAAATACCGAAAAACAACGCTCATTCAGAGCTAAAATACTGGTATTGGTTTTAACCCGTCTGGTTTTCCCTTCCCCAGGTGAATCTGCGTACAATTTAGACATTTTGCCCTCATGAACAGTAGTGTCTCGCGTACTTCCACTCTGGAGTACGTTTGCACTTCACTCGCACGCTGTGACGCACCTGTGGCTCAGCACAACTCTGCGTGTAGGAAACCTGGTACATGTACTTTCTTCTGACAATGCACCACTCTTGTTCAACGGTAGTCTTAGCGTGGGACGACATGTGTAACTTACTTTCTGAAGTCCTTACGTTGATGAATGTGACTTCCACGCTTTTTCTGTCACTGAGCACAGATCTATGCTCACGCGCTGTACGATAAATTAATGAAAGCGAAGTAACTTCACTCGAAAATTCAGTACAAAATTTGTAGGAACTCTATCGGGGCCCAACTGAGGTTTAGCAATTTAAGCCGTGTGATGAATCACTGTTTGTACTTTCCTAGCACTAAACCTGCCTTCGGCGTCAGCACATAACGCATCTTGCGTTCGTAAATTTTCTTTCCGTGACTGAATGTTATGCCGCTGTTTCATGCTGAGTAAGGGTCTAAGGAGACCAAACAGCTGAGGTCATCAGTCTCCTACTCGTCACCGAGAACAGAAGCAGCGAACACAGTCTGTCTGTGTACAAGTGTGACAAAGTCTTCTAAACGTTAGCGTAGCTTGTATTTGAGGCAGAACATGGGAACCCGGCCGGTATACACGCAGTGGGCTGTTAGGAACCACATCCAGGCTGGCCGGCACACCGAACCCTAGTCGTTAACCCGCCGGGCGGTTTCGATCCGGAGCCGGCATACGCCCTCGTCCCGGAAGCGATCGCATTAACACGCGCGGTCACCCGTGCGGGCGAATGTCATTCCTGTTGCTATTTAATTACTGTAATTTGGGAGGAAACGTGGTAAACGCCGTATGTGCACGAATCCTGTATACCTTGTCAGGTGGGTTTGCGAGTTTTAGTTGGTTGTGTATTTGCTGTACCAGCGATGGGTCTTGCTAAACAATCCACCTCATAAGTCAGCGGCTTTGCCGTAAATTTTTAACAACAGGTCGATCTGCGGAAATGTATTTTCCTGTTGAAATACGTCACCAAATGCACGCTTTCTTCATTATGTTGAAATTTCCACAAATTATTCCGTGCCTCTTATACGTACGAGCAAGACAAACTTAATGTAGTCGCTAGAACGTAATCTTGCAACAACCACTTTAAGAATCTGCACCTTCTTAAGTGTTCCAAGACACATAAGTATGGAGATAACGTTATAATTTTTCATAATAACTGAGTAACAATCAAAACCAAAATGGTCAGTATGAAAATCTATTCAACAATGAGACATGGTGATAATGGTAGAATGACTAACAATTCTTGATATACTGTGTTACGCAAGTTTGCAAAGGAATGCGTCTGAAGTAATTTTAAAGAACATTAATTTAGGCTCAGCATGTGGCAGTTTTTTTTTTTTTTAATTACTTCAGTCAAATAACTACACACACGCACACACACACACACACACACACACACACACACAAATACTTTCAAGCACATTTCCCAAAACAAAGTCTTTTAAGAAGACTCATCCGAATTCACAGCCGGCCGCTGTGGCCGAGCGGTTCTAGGCACTTCAGTCCGGAACCGCGCTGCTGCTACGGTCGCAGGTTCGAATCCTGCTTCGGGCATGGATGTGTGTGATGTCCTTAGGTTAGTTAGGTTTAAGCAGTTCTAAGTCTAGGGGACTGATGACCTCAGATGTTAAGTTCCATAGTGCTTAGAGCCATTTGAACCGATTTCACAAGAGTTTGTTGTACATTGCAACTCACGCAAAAGGCAACGAAGTTTTTATTTTCAAAAGACTCATCCGAATTAACAAAGATATACCTTTTACGAACCCTTTGTTGCTGTTTCTGAGGGGAAACTTGACTCGGCGCACGCTTGAGTGGGTAATGAACGAGTAAACAAGCGACCTAGCTGAGCCAGGGAGACTCTACAGACAACTTACATCTGGCACCTGGGTAAACTTTCAGTACTGGTACTTAAATTAACATTCACAAAAAGTTTTCATTTTATTGCTATCTGAAATTATCAGGTAGGGAGACAAGTATTATGTTATCTTAAAATGTATGGATTAAAAATCCTAGGTGAAGATTGCAAAAATATCTTTCTGACAGCCGTAGTACAGGTCAGTAGCTAGCGTTTCGAGTAGAGTTGTGAAAATACCGAAAGTAAGTGTAGACTACGATAGTTTTGGTCAGCTAACATCGTAACCGCGGTACACTTATCTTATGTGTTTTGTATACCTATCGGGTGTTAGGTAATTTCTATCTCTTTGTTTGCATATTTGATCAGTGTTTTAATAGATTCCCCTAAAAACTGCTACCAGTGAACCATCTAGAAAGTGAATGAGGATATATTACGCTGGCGCATAAATTCGCAGCGTTTTCATTTTGCATGTTGGTATTCCGGTTGCTATCGATTTATTTATCGATTGCAATTTTTTGTTTGTAGTTCACTGTTACTATCTGAGTTTACATGTTGTCAGTTTTTCATTTGCAGATAGTAAGTGGAGCTGCGTATGCTAGAAAATGAAGTTTCAAGTGGAGAAATCGGAACATTTGCGACATATTCCTCTATTTGAGCTCAATAGAGGGGTGACGGCAACGGAGGCAGCAAGAAACATTTGCGCCGTGTATGGGGACAATGCCGCTGGACAGAGCAGGACAAGAAAATTGTGAACTTAGTTTAAGGAGGTTCATTTTGACGTTAGTGAATCTCCACGTTCAGGAAGACCTTTGGGGTTTGATGAAGATCGTTTAAACGCATTAATCCACAATGATCCATGTCAGTTTACTCGAGAACTGGCAAATGTGGTGAACTGTGATCATTCTACCATCGTGCAACATTTGCATGCAATGGGGAACGTTCAAGAATCGGGTGTATGGGTATCACATGCTCTAAGCCCACAAAAACCAGCGGGTGACCATATTTGGATCACTTCTTGCTCGTCGTCGATTGTGTCTAGAACAACACCGACCACTCCTACCCTGTATCGTTACCGGTGACGAGAAATGGAGTTTTTATGCTAACATACGGAAAAGAAAGAAATGCTTGAGCCGAACCAGAGGAGCAACTCCCCGTACAAAGACATGTGCGTATCCACAAAAGGTACAGGGACGCTGTGGTGTACTACGAAATGAGTTCCCGAAGTGTAAACATCAATGCTGAAATTTATTGTAAAGAACTGAGACGTCTTGCAGACGCTGTCGGAGAACAACGACCAAGAAGAGTGCGTGAAGTGATGTTATTCCACAATAACGTCCGCCCGCATTCTGCTAGACTCACAAAAAACTCTATACACGATTTGCGCTGGGAAGTCATTCCACAGCCACCTTATTCATCTGATCTTGCGGCCTCCTATTTTCACCTTTTCCTCTATCTAACAAGCAATCTTCAAGGAATTTCCTTTCCACGTGAAAATGCGCTCCAAACATGGCTCGCCGAGTTCTTCGCCTCAAAATCACATGATTTCTACAGTCGTGGAATGGAAAAGTTACCCCAGCGTTGGCAGACTGTTGGAAATAGTGAAAGAGAATATATTGTTGATGAATAAGTCTCTTATGTGTATATGTTGTGTTCATTAAACTTACGCAACATCCAAATGTAAAGGGCAACATAACCAACGGAACATTGTTATCCTCCTGTCTGCTACACAAAAGTAAACAGAATTTATAGAAAAATTGATATTGTCAATGTTTAATTCAGGGTTTACTCGAAAATTATTCACTTGTGACGTGAAAGAGAGAGTTGTTCTAGTAAGTACCTAAAAAAAATACATATTTACGGCATTGTGCTAGGAAATACAATTACTTCAAAAAGGGGTTATGACGACGTGTAACGAAATTATAATTTTATATTGATCTGAAGATGGCTCGTCAATGAGGTGAAATTAGTTATCAATAAAGATATCTTTGCGGTTTTTAATCCATACATTTCAAACTTTTTATGTTCACTCATGTGTGAATTATACTGTAACGAAATCGGATGAATGCTTTTAATATACCCTGTATTTATAGGCATAGAACAATTGGAATACCACATTCATTTTTGAGTAAAGACTGTATAACGACGTAAGATGGCCCTGTTGTAGTTTTCACAATGTTCCACTCCTCTTGTCAAAGCAGCTCCTCACTACGGTAGGGGTAGTGACGCGTGCGGGTTGTGGAGGACGATTAACGGCTTCTGAGGCGACAGCCTTGATCTCCTAAGCTCCTTAGCTTACGATGGGGTATGTATAAGCCACTTGCACGCAGGTAGCGTCTGGTCACTGGCCTAGGCCAACGATTAACGGCTGCACTTAACTCCCACTGCTGGCTCGCGGTTATTAGCATCGAGGCTGAGCGCTCGGCACTGCAATTTGACTACCTAATCCGAGACTGGTCAATCGCCAGGCCATTGCAGAACACGGACCACTTAGGAATGCGTCTATTATGGATGCTCTTCGGCCTGCTGCATTATGTCGAAGCTTCTCGTCGTACTCTAACGGCGTCTGTTAGTTCGAAAATAACCCATCTGTTTTCCACATCTGAGTAGGATTGTCAGTCACTGCCAGCAGATTGAGAAAGGGCGGCTGTAGCACTCACAGTCTCATAAGCAAAAAGGTAAATCAGTACGTTGTGACTTACAACAAAGCAAGTCAACTGTATATGAATGAGATGTAATATTGTAAAGGAACATGGATTCCATAGCGGTTGATTTTCATTAAGCTGTGTGATGGTGCAAAAGATCTTTGGCCGTACTCATCCCGATACGGCAGTCTCCTTGTTAGTATTCTGAGAATTCATCCCAGGGGTTAGACTTCTGGAGACGAGAAGTACTTCAGCCTGGCACAAAATGGAGGATGTTCTGTGACGGCAATCCAGGGTACTGTGAGGCCAAATCTACGCGAGGAAATTGCTCTACCAAACCAACCATCTTATAGGAATTGATGTAATGGCGAACGAATTATAACTAACAACAACAATGAATAGTAGCAGTTACTTAAGAGAGAGAAAAGGCTGAATAATTTATGATACTGGGAAACTTATTATCTAATCAGTAAGAAATGAATATGAAAAGTAAGTAGTGTGACAGAACAATCGCCTTTTGATTGAAGTGAGTAAAAAGACAATAGGCATTCTCGACCAAATATGAACACTGGCTGTTCCTCAGACTGTATCAGCTGGAGACTCGGAAGGCCACACCCATCTGATGTCACAATCCATGTCGGCGGAGCCCACCTTCATTATCTATGATGTCACCATCATCACATGACATTCCACATCCGTCCGCTCACCCTCAGCTCCCATTCCTCTTCCCTCTCCTCCAATAGCCAATCACGGCCTAGTATTTTTTTGCCATTAAAATGAAACAACCAATCAGAACATAGCAACAGGCATTAAAATAAAACAACAAGTAA
Source organism: Schistocerca serialis cubense (assembly GCF_023864345.2). Classification (NCBI taxonomy): domain Eukaryota; kingdom Metazoa; phylum Arthropoda; class Insecta; order Orthoptera; family Acrididae; genus Schistocerca; species Schistocerca serialis. The sequence continues at coordinate 5,202,001 of NC_064640.1, forward strand.
AAATCCAAGGTGGAAGAAATACCCCACTTGTGCTAACAGTAAATTAGAAAAAGGATTCAAGGAAAGTCGAAAAGAGTCCAAGGTGGCAGAACTAGGCGTGCTGTTCTTTGTGTCCCGTCCCCTCCCCTCCCTCGTAGTATTAAAATGACGCAGTCAACTAGTTGAACTGAGTGAAAATGGCGCTCAGTATGAAGATAGGTAGTATTTCTGAAAAACTATATGTAAGCGTCACTTGAATTGGTGTATTTTTTTTTCAAAGATATTTGTCTCTGATCTACACGCATGCATACACATACTCAGTTGATGTTTTACAGCCACGGTAAACTTCCAGCAATAACCAATGCATCTTGAAGTTCTCCTTCGGTAGATATTACTTCATTATCATGTGATCTGTTAGGTACAACTTTTGAAGCTAAGAAGAAAAATAATTGCTCTAACAATTTATTTTGGTTATGCCAGTGCTCATGGTCAGTATGTACTGGTGATACGCTAGAGCCAGTCCTCCAGCCTTGAACATCATCTTACTCTCTGTAATCATCCTCTTCTGCATCTTCTTCTTCTTTTTCATACTTGTCCTCCTCTTTTTCATGTAGGTATGAAATGAGTGTTGCGCTTCTGACTACTTAGTTTTCGCTACTTCAAAAGTTCTCCCAAGTACCTACAATTGGCTACTATGCAAGATCACACTCAAAAAGGCTAGTGGGTCTGTATAAATAGGACTTTCTTTAGAATTTTTGGCCTGGCAATGAATAAGGAAAATAAGTATTCTCATACGAAACCTTTATTAACTTTAGCGTATACATTTACACACAGAAAGCAACCCCTGTATTTTTATTTGTAAATTTTTAGTAAAATACAACTTAAATTTTAATTTTAATCGACATCCAAATCATCTAATAGCTTTCCATGAACAATATCGTTTACAGTTTGGACAATTATCTCTGTTCCTTTATACAATGCTTGTAGCCAGTAGCACTAGTAGGCTTTAATTTTATTTGCTTAATTACAGTTTCTTAACGCATTCCGCATCTTCTAGGATTTACACTGTTAACTCTTCTCCATCAAATTATCGTAGAATTCCCGTATAAAACTTTAAGTTCAAAATGTTTAGCAAGTTTAGCATACTAATGCACATTAAATGTAATTATTCAACCGGTTTCAAATTGTGCAAATGACTTTTCTGCTGGCAGATGCAGAATTTTTGCTGATACAATTTCGAAACAGGTTGCAAGCTGCCTTAGCATCTCATCCTGTATGACCCCTAATAACAGTTTCAGGGGCTATACAGGCAGAGATGCTGAGTCGGCTTCTAACTTAATATGCAGTTAGATCTGCAAAAATTTTGCCTTGTTAGTAAAAATTATTTCTCATTTGTGAAAAGTCTGCTACATGAGCAAAAATTCTGGCTTTTCAGAAAAAAAAAATTCTGCCTCGTGAATAACAGTCTTCCTCACAAGAGATTATACTTTGTCAACAAAGATACTGCCTCGTCAGCAGGTCTTCTGCATCGTAAACAAAGATGTGGCCTTATTTAAAAATTCTGCCTTGCCGGCAACAATTTCCACCAACTTCGATCTTTAGAGTATATATAAAGATCTTTGACACCCATAAGTGTTCAGTGTTCAGTAGCAGCAGTAAGCGTCAAGATGGCTTCCTTCGAAGGGCTTACAAACACTCAGCCATCAGTAAGGAAGACGTGACCAGCCGATGAAATTTTTGATGTGTGGTCATTATCGTGTTAATGGCACTGGTAACATTAATCACACCAAAAATGGCACGCTCCCTAGCAAGAAGAATTTAAATGTTTACAGAACCCGTTTTGTGACAAAGTTATGGTGGTTAAAATCTGCCATGAAGTGGACTGTCAAGAACAATTGGGCCTCGAGTCTCATTGACTGGAGTAGAACTGTCTTCAGAGATGAGTGTCGCTTCGAACTGAGCACCGATGACCGGCGAAGAGGTGTCTACAGACGTCCCGGACAGCGCTGGGATACCAAACTGACTGTCGCCCGCCATACTGTCCGACAACCAGGAGTGCCGTTTCATTTCACAGTTGTCATCCGTGCCACCCTTACAGTACAGCTGTACCTAGACGATATTGTACGCACCGTTCTGTTGCCATCCTGGTCTTACATTTCAGCAAGATTACGCCCACCCGCACATGGCGAGAGTTTCTGCTGCTTGTCTTCTTGCTTGCCAAACGCTACCTTGGCCAACAGTGTCTCCAGATTTCAGGAAGCCTGGAGCATTATGGGCAGGGCTCCCACAGCACTTCAGGACTTTTGCCATCTATCGCGCCAATTGGACAGAATTTGGCACGATGTCTCTCAGGAGGACATCCTGCAACTATATGAACTAATGCCAAGCCGAATAACTGCTTACGTAAGGTATACCAACGCGTTATAGACTTGTTCAATTTGTGGGGCTTTTCCTCTTGAGTATATCATCAAACTTTTCCGAAACTGGCACGATTTATTTTCCTACACTCGCACATAACATCTGCCGATTTCCGTCCTATTTGTATAATTCCTTCGTGGTGCGGCATTTCGTTTTTGTCTTAGAGTATTTTATTCAGTACATTCGTACAACGCTTGTACAGACGTACAACAGTTCGTGGACATTTCAACATGCTGTTTACAAAGTATCTGTTGAAAATCGATACTTCTCTCTGATACATCATCCGCGTTATGGAGCAAGTTTCATGGAAGCAAGACATCCCGAACAGAGGTTGAAAGCAACGACGTAAGTTAGACCACAGAAAAACGTCGAAGAGCCTGGCTGGGTGAGAGATACTGGCGCACCACTAGCCTAAAAACAAATTTTTCGTTAAATGTGTTCTGTCTCGGAAACCATTCGGAATAAAGCATATCTCCGTACGATTTATTTTTTTTACTTTAAATGAGCATTCCTGTCATATTCTCGAATACTTAGGATTCCTTTTGGTACACCCTGTATGTCTGTTCCTTGGGAGCTAACGTGGTCGCTGAGATTCTGCATGCTGGAGGGTATAACCCTCCTCAGTTTGCCACAACAGTCTTGGGGCTATACCAATCCGAGCAGCAATATCGTAGATGTTAAACCGCAATCTGGAAAGCTTACGATCCTATCACTCTCAAATGTAGTGCTGACAGACATTTTTCCTTTTTACGCGAAACCTAACACGATCATTTTTAAAACCATCAACATTCAAACGCGATTTCTCAACGAGAAATCCACTGCGTAATCTTTCCCTATAAAACGAATGTAAATGGCGTTACTGTTACCTGCTTTCTTGCGGTTGTGATGGAAATAATAATCGCTTGCTTATCCAAACATTTGGTATAGTTCATACCCGTGTGACGTGTGTTGCATGCCACCTTTATGATGTTACAGTTCTAATGCCTAGCAGCGTATGTGGCTGTCATCAACAGTTGCTATGTAAGGAAGCGTGGTACCATGACTAAGATAGCAAAAGTGTTGTGAGCAGTGTCCTGCACTGAAGCAGAAAGTGATCTTAGTTGAGTTAATAGAGACATTTACTTAATCTAGAGCGATTACTAGCACGCTGTGATCTTTTTATTAACATGTGTGTCGGTAATGCAGTTGTATTTTCAGTCCTATACATCTCGCTGTGTGGCAACCCGTTGAGAACAGAGACCAAAAACTTAGTAATGATAGAAGAGAACACTTACTTTACATGCATCTGGCATCTGGCGAGATTAAGAAAATGCTTTTACAAACATCTGTATAGATTTATTGAAACTGGATCAAGATAAATGACAACTCTACAGCAACGACTTATATAAATTAAAAGGAAGGTCAGCGTTGGCCGTTATATTGATATTTTATTGACAGCAGAATCGATTTTCGATCACATAGTGATCATATTCAGTGCTGATATGTACAAATTAAACTCAGACAATGGTATCAAGTTACCAATAACCAAAACTGAGAAGCGATCACAATAATGAGAGATATTGCAAAAACGTAGGAGATTAAGAAGATGGACCTGGATAAGCTCAAATAGCCAGAGGTTGTTGAGAGTTTCAGAGGGAGCATTAGGCAACGGTTGATTTGAACATGGGAAAGGAATACCGTAGAAGACGAATGGGTAGCTTTAGAGATGAAATAGTGAAGGCAGTAGAGGATCAAGTAGGTAAAAAGACGAGGGCTAGTAGAAATCCTTGGGTAACACAAGAGATAATGAATTTAATTGATGAAAGGAGATATATATATATATATATATATATATATATATATATATATATATATATATATATATATATATGCCGCAAATGAAGCAGGCGAAAGGGAATACAAGCGTCTAAAAAGTGAGATTTACAGGCAAAACTGAAGTGGCTAGAGAAGAAATGTAAACATTTAGAAGCATATTTCACTAAGGGGAAGATAGATACCGCGTACAGCAAAATTAAAGATGCTTTGGAGAAAAGAGGAGCAGCTGTATGAATATCAAGAGCTCAGGTGGAAAACCAGTCCTAAGCAAAGAAGGGAAAGCTGAAAGGTGGAAGGAGTATATAGAGGGTCTGTACATAGGAGATGAACTTGAAGACAATATTATAGAAATGGAAGAGAACGTAGTTGAAGATGAGACGGGAGATATGATATTGCTAGAGGAATTTGACAGAGAACTGAATGACTTAAGTCGAAACAAGATCCTGGGACTAGGCGACGTTTCGTCGAGCACGAATTATTTACACAAGAATGGAAGAACTGGTAGAAACCTACCTCGTGAGGGAATACTTTGGTTATCAGAGAAATGCAGGAACACGCGAGGCAACACTGACCTTACGACTTATCTTAGAAGATTGGTTAAGGAAAGATCAACGTATGTTTATAGTATTTCTAGGCTTGGGGAAAGCTTTTCACAATGTTGATTGGAATACACTATTTGAAATTCTGTGGGTAGAAAGGGGAAAATACACGGAGCGAAAGGCTGACCAGACGTCAGTTATAAGACTAGAGCCATGAGACAGAAGCAGTGGTTCAAAAGGGGGTGTCACAGGGTTAAAACCTATCATTGATGTTATTGAATCAGTACACTGAGCAACATTGAAGGAAACAGAAGAAAAATTTTGAGTACGAATTAAAGTTCAAGGAGAATAAATAAAAACTTGGAGGTTTGCCAATGACATTGTAATTCTGTCAGACCCAGCAAAGGACTTGGAATATCCGTTGAACAGAACAGACAGTGTATGCTGAAGGAATTAGATTAGAAGACGAGACTCTGAAAGTAGTAGATGAGGTTTGCTATATGGGAGCAAAAAACTGATGAGGGCCGAAGTAGAGAGGATATAAAATGTATATAGGCAATTGCAAGGGAACGTTTCTGAAGAAGATAAATTTGTTAACATTGATTACAGACTTAAGGATTAGGAAGACTTCTCTGAAGGTAGATTTCTGGAGGGTAGCCATGTATAGAAGCGAAACATGGACGATAAACAGTTTAGGCAAAAAGAGAGTAGAAGCTTTTGAAATATGGTGCTGCAAAAGAATTTTGAAGATGAGATGGTTCAAACATGTAACTAATGAGGAGGTACTGAACAGAACTGGGGAGACAAGAAGTCTGTGGCACAACCTGACTAAAAAAAAGTGATCAGTTGATACGATACATTCTTAGGCATCAAGGGACCACCACTTTTGTATTGGAGAGAAGGATGGGGGGTAAATGTTGTAGAGGGAGACCAAGAGATGAATACAGTAAGCAGATTCAGAAGGATGTGGTTTTGTGGTAATTATCGGAGATGAAGCAGCTTGCACAGAGTAGAGTAGCTCTTCCATTTTCGAGTTTGTTGGATTTTTCACTATAATGATAAAGCCAGAATAAGCAATACACGAATTAAATTCTTCCATTCCCATAGTGACACAATGCTTTAAGACAGACTGGGAAGTGATAATATAATAAAGATTGGCATGTAAAGGAAACGGTATTTGACGCACAGACGTACCGATCTAGATGACATCGGCATAAATCCCAAGCAAGAAGAAATTCAGGAAGACCACAGCGTTTGTGGACCGAACAATTTCTAATTGTGAAACGACTGGAGCATAACCAAAGCAACGAACGATGATGAAGATGATGATGATGATGTGAAAGAACCGTAATATAGAAAAATATATTTATCACATATTTATTAGATACAGTAAGAAGCAAAATTTTTTCTTCGAATCGAAAGGAAGCGAAACGTATGTGGCAAAAAAGTAGCTTTTTATTAGGAATTTGTATTATGGATGTTGTGGGACAACGTGACTTCATATTTTGTCAAATATAACTAAGACAGCTGCAACCAATCAATTACCAAATATCACTTTATTTTCATAAACTACACTACTGGCCATTAACATTGCTACACCAAGAAGAAATGCAGATGTTAACGGGTATTCATTGGACAAATATATTATACTACAACTGACATGTGATTACATTTTCACGCAATTTGGGTGCATAGATCCTGAGAAATCAGTACCCAGAACAACCACCTCTGGCCGTAATAACGGCCTTGATACGCCTGGGCATTGAGTCGAACAGAGCTTGGATAACGTGTACAGGTACAGCTGCTCATGCAGCTTCAACACGATACCACAGTTCATCAAGAGTAGTGACTGATTTATTGTGATGAGCCAGTTGCTCGGCCACCATTCACCAGACGTTTTCAATTGGTGAGAGATCTGGAGAATGTGCTGGCCAGGGCAGTAGTCGAACATTTTCTGTACCCAGAAAGGCCCGTACAGGACCTGCAACAGGCGGTCGTGCATCATCCTGCTGAAATGTGGGGTTTCGAAGGGATCGAATGAAGGGTAGAGCCACGGGTCGTAACACATCTGAAATCCACTGTTCAAAGTGCCGTCAATGCGAACAAGAAGTGAGCGAGACGTGTAACCAATGGCACCCCATACCATCACGCCGGGTGATACGCAAGTATGGCGATGACGAACGCATGCTTCCAATGTGCGTTCACCGCGATGTCACCAAACACGGATGCGACCATCATGATGCTGTAAACAGAACCTGGATTCATCCGAAATAATGACGTTTTGCCATTCGCGCACACAGGATCGACGTTGAGCACGCCATCGCAGGCGCTCCTGTCTGTGATGCAGCGTCAAGGGTAACCGTAGCCGTGGTCTCCCAGCTGATAGTCCATGATGCTGCAAACGTCGTCGAACTGTTCGTGCAGATGGTTGTTATCTTGCAAACGGTCGCATCTGTTCACTCAGGGATCGAGACGTGGCTGCACGATCCGTTTCAGTCATGCGGATAAGATGCCTGTCATCTCGACTGCTAGTGATACGAGGCCGTTGGGATCCAGCACTGCGTTCCGTATTACCCTCCTCAGCCCACCGATTCCATATTCTGCTAACAGTCATTGGATCTCGACCAACGCGAGCAGCAATGTCGCCATACAATAAACCGCAATCGCGATAGGCTACAATCAGACCTTTATCATAGTCGGCAACGTGATGGCACGCAATTCTCCTCCTTACACGAGGCATCACAACAACGTTTCACCAGGCAACGCCGGTCAACTGCTGTTTGTGTATGAGAAATCGGTTGGAAATTTCCCTCATATCAGCACGTTGTAGGTGTCGCCACCGGCGCCAACCTTGGGTGAATGCTCTGAAAAACAAATCATTTGCATATCACAGCATCTTCTTCCTGTCGGTTTAATTTCACGTCTGTAGCACGTCATCTCCGTGGTGTAGCAATTTTAACGGCCAGTAGTGTACTTGCCGACCGATTCCTGGCTCATCTTGAGAGGAGGCATGCATAAGATTAGATATCGGTACTTGGAATATGATGCAAGTACCTCACAGTTGCTTCCCTGTAACAATCAGATAGAATATACTGGCCAAACACAGAGATTGCACAAAAATATGGAAACAATGTGAGAAATGCATGCTTGAACACAAATGCAGGTGCTAGCCAAGCCTGCGGGTTGTATTGAACCACGAACGGCATCTGTGCAGTGTGTTCATTTCGTCGTGACAGCCACGGTTAGCACAGTGTTATGTGCAGCTGTGAGTGCATTATCTCGGCGCCAACTGCATTCGGACGCGGACGAATTGTTGGTGCTCGTATAGTGGTTGCTTCCTTCAGCAAGGTAGGCGAAGTGTTTGGTGTTTCAAAAGACACCGGAGCTATGATTTATACTGTATGCAGCGAAAGCGGAAAATCTTTATGCGCTAAGTCACAATCCAGACGAAATTGAGTGTTGTGTGATCGTGACATACGGTCACTGAAGAGGATTATGACGAAACATAAGAGGTCGACAGTTACTAAGGTCACTGCAGAACTGAATGTCGCAGTCGCGAATTCTGCCAGCATCTCCAAAACAACAAGAAGGGGGCTCCAGAGGCAGGGTGAGCTGGAGTTCCGAGACCCGACGTCAGTGATGAAAATCCCCATAACACGAAAACGTGGTGCCGAAGCCGTAAAACCTCGACAGTGGAGCAATGGAAGAATGTCATTTGGTCGCACGAGTCTTCATTTCACACTATTTGCAACTTCTGACCGAGTTTACATCCGAAAACTTATTAAACGTGGTGTGGGTTCAGTGATAATTTGGTTAGTCGTATCGTGGTATTCCGTGGTCCCCACGGCCACTCTGCGAGTATTATGTAACCATTTTGGCTGACGGGGTCTATTCCGTTTTAGAGTGTTTGTTTCCTTGTTCACACAGCTCTCATCACCCAGGACTGGTTTTGTGAGCCGAGGATGAATTGTCGCATCTCTCCTGGACACCACAGTCGCCAGATCTCCATATTTCTAGCCTTTGTAGTCTTCTGTGGAGAGAAGGCTGCGTTATAGCTCTCCACATCCATCGTCGTTGCCTAAACGTGCCACTGTTCTGCAGGAGTGGTGGTGTAAGATTCCACACAGGACCTTTACTTATCAATTACGCGATGACTGGAAACTGTCCTGAATGCAAACGGGTTTCCTGAACTGTTTGAGACACGGCAATGTGTTATGTTGTTGGGGTTTCCTTATTTAACCATCACACGAGGTGATACGTTGAGGTGTGTCCTATCTTTTTCTTGTAGTGAAGCAACCTGCAGCGCCCAGCATCACACTAAGTGTGAATGTCTAAACTTCCGCTTACCTTATCGCGAGATAAGCCAGAAATCACTCGAAAACTAGTTCTTGACAATTCATTAGTGACTGGTCGCAGCTGTGTGTCATATATCATTCAGGTAGATTTTCATTATTTTAAAAGTTATTTGAAATCCTTCTTTGCGACTACAAAAAAAAGCCTTTTCAGTAGTTCCTAAGACATATTTCAAATATCATTACTAATTCTAAAGCAACTACGTACATTATTGCATCACAAATGAAGGATTTTAATATGTTCGTACCTACGGTGTTTACTTTTTTATGCTCAATATGCTGCTGAATAAAAGCCATTTGTGTTTTCTCAGGCGCGTTTAACTTTAATTTATTGAAGCATCTTCAGTGGGCTTACACATTTTCACGTAAATTAACACTTTTTACTTATAAGAGGCGATCAAAAATTTCAGTTATTGGGCCATACAGTCCAGAATTGGTATATTATCAGGCAAAATCGACGAGAGCATTGTGGGCAATCATCCCACTGACGCGCGAGTTAAAAACTCCCATTTGGTAAAACATCGTGTCCTGCTTTATGAAGAAGTTCGCAACTGCCTGCTACACATTCTCGTCCCAATGGAATCGTCGACCCTTTCGAGACCTTTTTTAAGCGATCGAAGGAGTGATAATCGCTTGGAGAGAGATCAGGACTATAGGGCAGGTGCTCGAGTATATCCTACTTCAGTTGGTGTAACTACTGCGTTACGACATTTGCGAAATTGGGACGTGCATTATGAGCACGGAACTTGGCGCACAATTCCACAACAGTGGTTTTCGACAGACATGCTGCTTCGTGCACATTCTTCATTCTCCGAAGGATGCCTGACCTTACTTGTCCGTTAGCAGCCGAGAAGAGAATAGTGGCACGTTGGTCCTGTTTGGACGCAACTGGCAATAACGTCGCCATAGTTCACGTTGCCACATTTACCGTACGCACTTTCGAAAGATAAGACTACTACATTAATCCCTTGCCTACACGTCGGTGCTTATATACCCACATCGGTGTCATGCTACACTGCATATACACTGCAGCAACACCCTCAAACAAAAACGTTTTGATCGCTCCTCACACACAGCCTGCCATTGTACTAGGGGAGTTCGACGACTGACGGAACACATTTATTTTTCTGGAAGCCGGTTGGTTTCATTCAACATTCCAATATATTATTCTTCTTCACTCTTTTGGCTGCAAAACCCTATTTTCCAACATAATTTTTGTTCAATACGACGTTCTTATGCAACCAGTCTCGAAGGGCCGATATACCCGCAATGTACCTCTCTACTGGTCTACGTCGAAGCCAGTGTCTTTGGTGCATCAGTAACCTCCCCATCAACCGCACACTGCTTCCTGCGGAGTGCATCCTTCATTGGGCCAAACAGATGTAAGCAGGAAGAAGCGAGATCCGGGCTGCAGGGTGAATGAGGAAGAACAGTCCAATGAAGTTTTGTGAGCTTCTGGCGTGTGCGTGTGCGTGTGCGTGTGAGGTCAGTTGTGCAGTGAGGTGTTCGATTGTGATCCGTCGAATGAGAGTGTTCACTCGCTCCAACATTGTAGGAGTTACAGGCATCTGCGGCCGCCGGGCACGCAGGAGATCGGACTTATTTGCGACATCTCGTTGTGATGGTGAAAGACACCTCACCCAAGGACTCATCGTGCTTTTGTTCACTGCCAGGTCTCCGTAGAAACTCCGCAAACGCCTATGCTTTGGTTATCTGCCGAAAGAAAGTGTACAACAGCTCTGCTTGGCACGCTCCTCCGTTACAGACGCCATTGTGAAGGCTACGCATCGCGCGGCCACTTTTCAGAACTTCATGAAACTAAAGGGGCTAAAGCGGGAATATTTTTCAATGACCCACAACAAATTTCGCATTTTTTCAACCGAAATTGGCCGAAAAAATATGTTGCATTACTTATAGAACGCTGCTCACACTTACAACCTACGAACAGTTCTGATTACGGTCGTCTTCCTCTATACATGTTTTTATAAGTTCGTGTTGATGCCGTTTTACATGTGTGCTCGGTGTTCTGCTGGTTAAGCTATTCTCCTGCTTTCCTTTTATTTAGTCGTGGACGTGGACCTTATGCACTAGTAATCAAATTAGCCCCTAAGGAACGAAAGCAGATATATAAAATAACGAACTTTTTTCTAAAATCTCATATTAAACCTCGCATTAAGTTTTCGTTCTGCGTTAGGAAGAAGTGCTCTGGGTGCATCCCTTCCAGTGAGAAGTCTTTGTTACGAGACACACTGCGAGGCGGCAGACATTCTCGCGGGATATGAAGCAGCGCAGTAGCCGCGCTCCCATTTTAATGAAGCCCTCCCGCTGGCTGCAGCGCGCCCGCCATTTACTTTTAATGAGGAGCATTAAAGTAGCCGTTTATGTACAACGCCTGTCCAGGCCTGGATAGCGGCTGCTGCGCAGGCGATAACGCCGACCTAACTGCGCTAGTTAACAGAGATGCCAGCAGCCGTCTCGACGAGATTCTCATCAGCTATAGAAGAATGACAGCCCGTCTGCCTCTCGCGTAACATCAACGGTATCAACTCTTTTTATGCCGAAATCAGTGCAGGAAGAAGGAAGGAATATTAGGGTTTAATGTCCCGTGGAAATCAGTTCACGCATTCACACAAACATACACACACACACACACACACACACACACACACACACACACACACACAATGCGTAGAGACCTTTTATACCACAGTACAACTATGTAGTTTTAGTACCTCTTGTTATGGGTTGTTGTGATCGGCTTCCAGAATCTTCCGGTCACTGGAAAGAGGAGGAGGCTGAACTGAGACTTTACTCGTAGAGAAGATAAAAGGCAAGCACCGAGAACAACCTCGTTGAAAGAGAAACAGTGACCCGACGATCGGCAAACTTAGTGGTCTCCCAGCGCAATTTCTCGTAGCATTCAGATATTTAGAAGATAGCAATTTCCCAGTTTATTGTTTCTTTTATGTCCGAAGGCAATGCTGGGAAATAAGAATACCATTCACTACCTATCATAAATATACAATTCAAACAGAGGTTCTATCTAGAGGCAGACACCGCTGTAGGGTACTAAGAAATGTTGACAAAAGGAACTGAATCACAAATTGTTGATACAGGCATGCGTATTCAACTACAGAGATATGTAAACAGGCAGAATAAGACAACGAGTGTCTGGCCCATTGATAGATTGGTTACTGCTGCTACAATGGCAGGTTATCAAGATTTAAGAGAGTTTGAACTTGGTGCCATAGGTAGCGCACGAGCGATGGGACACGACATCGGCAATGAAGTGGGGATTTTCCCGTACGACCATGTCACGAGTGTACTGTGAATATCAGGAATCCGGTAAAACATCAGATCCCCGACATTGTTGCAGCTACGGAAAGATCCTGCAAGAACGGGACCAACAACGACTGAAGAGAATCATTCAGACAGAAGCGCAACAGTTCCGCAAATTGCTGCAGATTTCAGTGCTGGGCCATCAGGAAGTGACAGTGTGCGAAAAATTCAACGAAACATCATCGATATGGGCTTTCAGAGCCAAAGGCCCACTCATGTACCCTTGATGACTGCACGACACAAAATCTTACGCCTCGCCTGGGCCCGTCATCACCGACATTGGACTGTTGAAGACTGTGTTGTGGACGGGTAGCAGGTCGTGCCGTATTAAAACTAGGCGATAACTTTCCACATGATTTATTTGTCTCCACTACAGTACTCCATTCACCTCGGTCAGCATCACAGGGCCCCACAATGCTGAGAAAGCACCCCAGCAGCCTGTGCAACGAAACACTTTGTCATGCAGGCCTTGTACGCCAGCTGCAGAGTTCCGATTACGTCAGGATGGCTGCACCAGCAGCCGACTCAGTGGCCACCGTCCCTGTTGACTCCGCGCTGCTCAGCCGGGAGCCATAGGCCGGCCCTGCTGCTGCTCTTTTCCTCACTGGCGTAGCTGAGAACGCAGCGGCAACGACTGCAAGCGATCCGGCGTCCGAATCTGAGGCCCTCACCTCCAAAGACTCCGATATGTGTTGGGAGCCGAGACGCCTACCTGCGGTAGCGAGCCAAAGAGTGGCCCACCGCTGGCTGGCTGCGGACCCGGCATCGACCTCAGAGGGTCAAACCGACGACCCGCCATGGACTGGGACGCTGTCACCCCATCTGCTGCTGTGTGTAGCCATTCGGTGTTACACGCCTCGTCATCCAGGAGAGCTGCCGCACTTGACTCACTCTCATTATAAAACGGCACCTATTTATACTCCGGTCTGCGTCTGTGATTTGTCAAGCAAGCCGCTTCACGTCATATATGCGTAACACTTAGGTTGGCCAGTTGCCCTCTTCTGCCTATGACTTGCGCCATGGAAACTGTGCGCCCCCTCCGGCAGTTCTACGCCGCCGTGGTCACTATTTGCCTTCGTAACTGCTGGTATGCATAACTTAGTGCAATCCGGCCCGCACCTGGCTGTAAATCGTGCTCCGAATATCCAAAAAAACTAACTTTCCCTATCCTAAACGGTGGTGCCACTACATTATTCCCCTCTTCGGAAAGACCCGGCCATTGGGTCGACCCTTAATTAGCTCTTAACTTGTTTGGGTCTGCACCTATTGCATATTACCTTACTATAACAGAACGTAAATGTGGTCTAGTGCCCCTTACAACCATGACATGAAACAAAACGCAAAAATTCCTGAATGGACGACCACTGCTCGATCAACACCTTACCTACTCGTCTCACGCCCTCGGTATCCAGTCCACTGGGACTTAGACTACCCTTGGTTCTCTCTTGGAATTAGCTCTCTGCCAAACAACAAAGTTAAGGCTGTAAAGACGCTTGGCACAGAGGTGCTCAAAATGATCGTTATTTTCCGTTGCCTTTCCATATACCTAGTGAGATGCTGAACATGCTGTTCGTCTGATATGCGCCCCTTTTGCTCTAAAACGAACTGGTTTACAGATCTCAACAGACCAGGCTCCAGAGTTTGATTTAAGAAGGTCAGATTCTGCCTTGGCAAAAGCTCTACAGTTGGTTCTGGCCAGACCAGCTGTGGCTGCGTAATATTCAGTTGCGCTACTCCTGAAATTGATGCTGGCAGATAGAAGGGTGGTCCTATTATGTTACACTTAGTTCCATTGATTAAAATTCCACTCCCGTCGAGCTCTATACGTTCGCTTCTACAGACACCTCTTGCTCAGAACAACTTGCTACTAGTACCAAAGTCTCGTAGGTGGAGAAGATCCAATGCATCCCGACCCGTTGCAAGCTCAATTTTGGCCTCACGATGTCCCTTGGACAGTTTATTCCTTTCCTCCTGACTAAAAATAGCTGCACCGTGCACGTGTCCCATATTTGTAGCTTCACAGATTTTCCTCCAACATTCACTATTTTTGATCCAAACACAACACCGATTGTGTGACTACTTTCATCCTTAAATATATTATATGAACTGGCACAATAAGCACGACTTTCGTGACCAAGCACTGTCGATAGTTAAAAATGTAAACAGAAAATCGTACGACTCTGACATTGCTAAACACATATTTATTACGACTTTGCCGCAAAATTTACTCCGACGCACTAATTTCTCCAGAACTGCGTTTTAATTTCTCCTCCAACAACACTCCACATACGTCAGACGTTGCACTTCCCTTTTCAGTGACCTGAGGACAGGGATCACTATCACCTTTCCTCCCTCTTCAAAAGGACTGCTGCCCCAGCAGACTCACAATACTCGAAAACACATATACGAAGATACAATGCCTAATTACTCTATGCAAACCCAATGACACATGACACGAAACCAAAAAAAGACTACGAACACCCTACTACGTTCCAAAGCGCAAAGTATATGGTACTTCATGCCGTACCCTCTCTTCCTGCTTGTCTCTGCGTTTAGCACCTCTCTTCACTCTCTCTTTTTTCCTCTTTCCTTCCTGTGACACGCCTGGAATCACATCAGGACAACCCTTAAATATCCGTAACCACCCAATGTGTACTGTCGTCGTTCTAGTTGGCAGCTGAAGCTTAACATTAACGGGAGATGTGGTTTCAACAACTTGGTATGGCCCTTGATACCTCGTGACGAACTTCTTCATCTTCCCTTTTAGCGTATAGGGGCTGGGCAGCATTACTCATTGCTCCACTTTATACTGCGGTAATCTTCCTTTCCGCTTTACTGCGTCTTCCTGCCTTTCCAAAGCCTTTGCATTCGCCTTTTGTACCCATTTCCAAACATCCCGAATTGTCCTCGCGAATTGACGTACAGATTCACCAGTCCTTCCTTTCTGTAGCTTAACTAAATCCAACGCTTCCGGCATTTTTCGCCCATACATTACCTCATATGGAGACAAGCCGGTATTTGTATGGACTTTTGCATTGTATGCGCATACAACATGCTTCAAATACTCGTCCCACTGACTTTCATGAGAATCCACATAAAAAGTCAGCCACTTCCCGATTGTTCTGCGTACCCGTTCTGTCCTCAACTTTTTTACGTTCAACAATTTACACAGTCCCTTCATTAAATCTGACATGAAATTGGTCCCTTGGTCGGTAATTATTGTCTTCGGTACACCAAACTTCAAAATCCAGTTGTTTACTGACGCTTGCACGACCTATGCTGCCTGTTGATTGGGCATAGCCACTATCTCCATATTCCTTGAAAAATGGTCTATTATTGTCAGAACGAATCTGTTCCCCGATGGTGTTCACCTAAAATGTCCTAAGACATCAACCCAGTGCATAGAGAATAGATATGTCGCTTCCGGTAATCGTTGTAGCTGTATCTGTTTCCGGCTGAAATCTGCTCTCTGCGCACATGGTATACAATTATTGACATACTGCTCCACATCTCCTTTCCTACCTCTCCACCAATACCTCTCCGCCACTCCCCTATTCGTCGCTGTACACCCTCCATGACCAGATAACACGTGATCATGTGCTTGCTTTAAAATCTCATCCCTCAACTTCGCTGGCACTACTAACCTTGGCACTGACTTCGTTTCCGAGCTCAGAAGACCGTCTTATATATTAAACTGTTGTTGTGTCCGATACAATTTACAATCGTTGTCCACGTCCTGTAATTTTTGCCGTACTGCTAGGTCATAACCTATGACTTCTACTTTCATTACTTTCCTACTTAGTGCACCCGCATACCGTGCTTCTGCCCAGGCTTGTGCAGCAGCTCGTAGTCGAATTCACTAAGTCTCACAGCCCATCGAGCGAATCTAGTGGACGGATCCTTCAACCCCAACAACCACTTCAAAGAAGCATGATCTGTCACTATCCGAAATCTTCTCCCGTATATTTCACATTTAAAATTTGTGATTCCATAGATTACGCCCAGTATCTCCCTCTCTGTTGTTGAGTAATTCTTCTCAGCTGCATTCTACTGCCTAGACGCAAAGGCTACAGGATGCTCTTTCCCATCAATTTCCTGACTAAGAACACACCATAATGCTTGATTCGATGCATCACATGCTAGTACAAACTCCTTTTCAAAATCTGGAAACACCAGAACCGGACTTGATGTTAACACTTCTTTCAGTTTGTCAAACGTTTTCTGACACTCTTCTGTCCACTCAGATTTCACACACTTCCGCAAGAATCACGTCAACGGCTGTGCTAAATCTGCAAAAAGCTTCACGAAATTTCGATAGATATTGAAAATTCCGATGAATGACTGCACTCCCTTAACTGTTTTCGGTTCCCGAAAATTAGTTACAGCCTTTACCGACCTCGGATCTGTTCGCACTCCGTCCTTACTGACAATGTGACCCGAATATTTTACTTCTTCCAATGCTAAATGACACTTGTTCAGGCTCAACGTCAAACGAGCTGCTCTTAACCTCATAAAGACTTCCCTTAACCGCTGTCTATGTTGCTCCATACTACTTGAAAACACTATAATGTCATCCAAATAGACCAGACACTGGCGTGGTTTCAAACCCCTAAAGACACTGTCTAGCAGCCTCTGAAACGTTGCCGGAGCGTTTTTCAAACCGAATGGCATTCTCATGTACTGGTAATGGCCTCCAGCTGTAGTAAAAGCAGTTTTTGGACGATCCTCTGGAGCCACCTCTAACTGATGATAACCACTTGTCAAATTCATTGTAGAAAAGTACTGGCATTCTCCTAAGTGATCCAAATTCCCCGATATGTTTGGAATGGGGTACGCGTCCGTTACTGTCTTATTATTGAGGTATCGGTCGACACAACAGAACCGATATTTCTTAATTCTATCAGCAGATTTTTTAGGCACAACGACAATGCCCGTTCCCCAGCAACTATTACGATGCTGTATAATACCGTCCGCAAGCGGCTGATAAATGAACTCCTCCACATTCTGCGGCAAATACCTCGGCATTCTGTATGGTTTACGGTAAACAGGTGCTTCATTCCCTGTTGGTATCGTATGTTGAACTAATGGAGTTGCTGGTAATGGCCCTTGCGGGAAAAAACAAGTCCTTAAATTCCCACAACAATTGTTGGAAGTGCTCTCTTTGTCCTCCTTTCAAATGCTTAATTTTGTCATCCAATGGAGTTCTATCGGCAGTCAGTGGTTGATCGCTTCTCCTACCTCTAGAGCATTAGTCTTGGTCATATGGCACATCCAGATTTGCTACTTAAACTCCTTTCCTCAAATTCGCGCCTACAGTGCTTAAATTATCCACATTCACGGGAGCTACTCTCCCGTCGTTCCCCTTCTGTACGCGCAGAACACTACGTTTCACAAAACAACCCAGTCAACCCAAATCTTCATTGTCCTCCAATGATTCAATAACACACACTGAACCCGCAGGTAGGTTCGACTCCACAATTACCCAAAGCGACTTCCCGGTGCCACTAGACACACATTCATTACAGTTAAGCCTTAATGCTAATGTACGCGGTTCAGTTGGTTTGTTCATTACTTTAAACGCCACTCCCGACAGCTCTGCATTGACAACAGTTTCCCCTAGCTGAAATAACATTCCACTAAGTTCCACAGTTCGTTGTCCAAGGCCAATTTTGGCATGATGTTTATGCAAGAAACCTACTCGTAGGATCATGTCATAGCCCTCACTTACCCATGATACCACTTCCATGCATGCGTTAAATTGGACTTTCGCTATGCGAAAGTCATCTGTCACCGACCCCAAAGGCGTGACCTCATTATCCCCCACTCCACGCAACCTATAACGTGGTGTTCTAACTTCCTTCGTCCCATTATATTCCTAGTAGCCCTGACTCTTGCGGCCCTGTGTCCAACAAAACCTTAAACTTTTCAGTTCCTATGGATCCTACCACTGAACATTCCACCTCTGCATACGTATTAGTAGCATTGCAATTAAACAGGAGCTCAATTAGGTGGGTCTTGGGCCCCCTCTGCCGTTTAACGCTTGTCAACCTCTCCTATCTCCACTTCTCCATCCTCCACGCTGCTGATTTCCACCCCTTCCTCCATTCCTTGGCGACTGGGTACACTGCCTCTGCACATGTCCTGTACGACTACACTTATAACATTTTATACCTGCTGTAAACACTGTCTGCCTCTCGCGTACCATTGTTATCATGTCTACTTCCTCGCATTGAATCGCCAGCTGAATGACCGAATACAAATCCTTTGGAGTTCCTTCACGCACCTTCCGTGACATATGCGCCGGTAACCCTCTCAAAAATACATCAAGTGCCCTTTGCTCGGCCTCCTGCAACAGAACACTATTCGCTTCATCGCTCTGACCTAACTCATAAGTCTACTTATTAATTTCCCTTATACTGTCCGCAAATTTCTCCACCGTCTCCCCCTGTTTCTTTGTCATTGTACTTAACCTCTCCCTAAAGTACCAAGCGCTATTCTGTTTTTTGTACCTTTGTAAGAGCCCTTCCCTTAGCTGCTTAAACTATCCTGCCTTCCTTAAGGCACCTGTTAATCTAATCTTAGCTGCTCATCCCACCAACCATTCATCACCGCTGAGTCTCCAAGTAGTCCACAGGCGAACGCACATCCTCAGATGCCTTGGCAGAAAATGGAATAATGGAACTCATGGCAGCTGGATCAATCTCCTGCACCCTAGGCAACAACGACTGATCAAATGCGGTTTCCCGCTCACTTCTAGATCTTAATTCACTTCTCAACTTCGTACTGTCTGCTGTCAATTGTGTTACTTTTTCCCACAAGATCCGCACCGCTTCTAGTTCCAACGCACCTTGCGTCCTTGACTCTGCCATTGTGTTGCTTTCGTTCTCAGTTAGTCGTTTTGTTTCGAGGCTAAGTACAAGAATAACCTGACTTCCTACAGCTCTGTATCGTCATAATTAGTATCATCATAAACCAATACAAATGTAATCAAATGCCACTAAAAAAATAAATCTTACTGCCCCAAATACACTAACACTTACTCTGACAACAAAAAATACTATGCCCACGCAAAACATCTACAATGTGGATTTTGACACTTCATACTCAAAACACAAAGAATAAAGGAAACGTCCAACACATAAAATGGACGATTTTGTCAGCACTCAGCACATCTTGTGATTATACTACAGGCAGTGGGCTCGAACATCGTACTGTACAGACGAGGTCCACTATTGTGACACCAAATGTTGTGGTATTAGATGCCAGATGTGGCGTATTGAAACTCGGCGAGATCTTTCCAAATGATTTATTTGTTTCCACTACAGTGCTCCGTTCACCTCGGTCTGTGTCACAGGGCTCGGCAATGCTGAGGAAGCACCCCAGCAGCCTGTGCTACGCAACACTGTGTCGTGCCGGCCTTGTACACCAGCTGCACAGTTCTGATTACATCAGGATGGCTCCACCAGCAGCCGACTCAGCGGCCACCATCCCCGTTGACTCCGCACTGCTCTGCCGGGAGCCGTAGGCTGGCCCTGCTGCTGCTTTTTTCCTCACTGGCGTAGCTGAGAATGTGACAGCAACGACCGCCTGCGATAGGGCATCCGAATCTGCGGCCCTCGCCTCTCAAGTCTCTGGCGTGTGGTCGGAGCTGAGACGCCTGCCCGCGGTAGCAAGCCGAAGAGTGGCCCCCCACTGGCTGGCTGCAGACCCTGCATCACCCTCAGAGTGTCGAACCAACGACCTGCCGTGGACTGGGACGCTGTCGCCCCATCTGTTGCTGGGAGTAGCCTGGTGGTGTGACATGCCTCGCTGTCCAGGAGAGCTGCCACACTTGAATGACTCTCGTTAGAAAACGGCACCTATTTATACTTGGCTCTGCACCTCTGTTTTGTCAAGCGAGCCGCTTGGCGTCACGTATGCATAATACTTAGGTTGTCCAGTGGCCCTCTTCTGTCTGTGACTTGCACCCTCTCCCTCAGTTCAACGCCCCCGTGGCCTCTATTTGCCTTCGCAACTGCTGGTATGCGTAACGTACTGGAACCTGGCCCACACCTGGCTTTAACTCGTGCTCTGAATATCGCACAAAACTAACTTTCCCTATCCTAAGTGCTGGTGCCACTACAGCTGGTTGGACGAGTCTCGTTTCAAATTGTATCGAGCCAATGGACGTATACAGGTATGGAGACAACCTTATGAATCCATGGACCATGCATGTCAGCATGGGACTGTTCAAGATGGTGGAGTCTCTATAATGGAGTGGGGCATGAGCAGTTGGAGTGATAAGGGACACCTGATACGTCTTGATATGATTGATTGGTGAGACGTACTTTAGCATACTGTCTGATTATCTGCATCCATTAATGTCCATTGCGTATTCCGATTAACTTGGGCAATTCCAGCAGGACAATGTGACACCCCACACGTCCAGGATTGCTACAGAGTGGCTGCAGGAACACTCTTCTCAGTTTAAACACTTCTGCTGGGGACTAAACTCCCTAGGCATAAACGTTATTGAGCATATCTAGAATACCTTGCCACGTGCTGTTGAGAAGAGATCTCCACCTCCTTGTACACTTACGGATTTGTGGACAGCCCTGCAGGATTCATAGTATTAGTTCCCTCTATCACTACCTCAGACATTAGTCGAGGCCAGGACACGTCATGTTGCGGCACTGTGCGTGCTTGTGGGAGCCCTACACGATATTAGGCAGTAGCAGTTTCTTTGGCTCTTCAGTGTAATTTTGACGTATGACTGTACATTGTTCAATCAGGACCTTCTTACAATTCATCTGACTAAAAATAGAGTTATTGTGCACACATCAGTTCAAAAAGGACCCAACAAGACTTTAACTTGTTCTGTGAATTGTAGCTCGTGTATAGAACCATAAAATTTTCCATTTTCAACAGAAGCATTTGACTTTATAAGGATACATGTTTTACATGGATGCATATGGGATTCAAATTTCCAATTATCTTTCACAAATGTACAGTATACCCTCCATCGGACGTATGACAAACATCCAGACATCTTCACAGATCCGATGATGGCACCTTTAGTGTGTTGAAACCGGTAATCTAGTAAACAGTGTTTAAGCGATCTTGGCTTTTGAATTATTTATACAACAGAGTGATCGCCTCACAACACACTATGTGTTCACTGCACTCTTCGTTTTTATGACTGCTTGAACTCTGCTGGGAACACTTTTAAAGAGATTTCTGAATGTCTGTTAAGGAATGGCAGCCCAGTCTTCCTCAAGAGCCAAAACCGAGATGTTGGATGCTGGGTTCTAGAGCGACTCCGAAGGGCATACACTGCCAATGGGTCCATGACGGAAGTACGACGTGTTTCTGAGGATGGGATAGCTGACTGATCTCGTTTCCCAAATCTCAGTTAACTTTATTTTTATCTTTCAGAGATGTTAAAGATGAGTGCAAACCATATACAGGAGGAGCTGTAAGGCATCACTCAGTTTACGATTTCAAGAATTTCGGGATCCATAATTCGAGTATTTGACAGTATATTCAGAAGTTGCCTTGCAGCAGACCGATGTCAGTTTCAGCACTTGCTGTAAACAGAGCTTAAGCGATTGCAGTTTTGTTTTACTTTCTGTTCAGCTCACAAGGATCTATCACCAACAATGAATCCCATGCAAAATCTTGAGTCATAATTCTGACAGTACGCATATATGATCTTCTGAAAGTACAGCCCTTAAATTTTCGCGTGCGCCGGTTGTTTGTCGCTCGCTCCGTCCCCTTGCAGTCGCATAACGCCTGAACGCTAAGTACTGTACAAGGGACTCAAAACTAGAGATCTTCTGTTGGTGGGATTTTGAAGGCGACGTAAGATTAGAAAGGACAGAGGGTCACGTCTGCTGATCATGTTGTGGAATGTTGTTCTCCAACACTGATTTACGCGAGAAGAGTACGCAATATGTCAACCACACGCACAAATACGTTCAATGTTGTTTTATATATGCCTCAAGTTCAAAGTAACTGAACAG
Organism: Schistocerca serialis cubense; assembly: GCF_023864345.2. Classification (NCBI taxonomy): domain Eukaryota; kingdom Metazoa; phylum Arthropoda; class Insecta; order Orthoptera; family Acrididae; genus Schistocerca; species Schistocerca serialis. Next base: position 5,224,444 of record NC_064640.1, read on the forward strand.
TTGTTATCAAATGGAGTCAATGATTTTTTGTTGCAGTTTAATCATGCCAGTCTAGTCGACAAATAACTGAACTTCGGCAAACGTACTTCACTTTAACAATGACAGCTACTCAGTCCAAAGATAATAACGCACAACAGCGATGTCAATAATTAAACAGCGCTATGCTACTCCTTTACTGACACATTTATTCATTTCATTAATTTACACTGCATTTGTGAGTAGAAACATAAAACTGTTCAAAGCAAAAGTACCAGCCACAGTTTAGAAACCGCGCATTTCAGTCAAATGAACAAAGTACTATCACTAGTTGTTTCACCAGCATTATGAAGACGAACCTCTTACTCCACTGTACAGAACTCTCATTTGCGTGTTAGGCGGCTGCAGTGAGGCAGAAAGAGTGAGGAAAACCCAGAGCGCGCGAAAAAAAAAATTAATAAACGGGCAACGGTGGTGCAGCGTTTTTTTATTTATTTTTTTACTTTATTTCTTTAGGAAAACGAATAGGACTACGTTGTTATCTCTCATTTTTAGGTTATAACGGTGTAACAAGTTTTGCTGCATCACACTATTTCCGTAGGTGTTGACTGTTTGACGTGATATTTAGCAATAAAACACGTGTAAACAGCTGTGTTTTTATAAAGTTAGAGGACACGTTCCTGTGAAGAAAGGACGCGCGACATTTATCTATCGAGGGAAGTGCCGCGTATCGCTATGCATTTTCAGTGGTAAAGTGCATCAAAGAATAGCTGATTGCATATAAATCTGGTCACTCAAACATGAAAGTACATTCACAACTGAAGTAAAATTTTAAGGCCATTCTGACATATGAATCATTGACCCTAGATTTAATTTAAAAATAAATCAAAGTTGATCCTGTGATCAGATTGTATCATTATTTGTTGTGTCTAGACAAGACAGCCTAGACACAATGAGAGGAAGCCGAAAGGCACGCGCTTAAACTCACGCAGGCTGGCGTGAGGTCTGAAACAGGATACGTAATGAATGCTATAAAGAAAAGTACGTAGCTTCTGGAATACTTAACTTTAATCCACATTTGTAGAACATCGCTCTTGATGATACATGCTTCACAATATTAATTATCAATTGAATACGGCGCCTTGCTAGGTCGTAGCAAATGTAGCTGAAGGCTATGCTAACTATCGTCTCGGCAAATGAGAGCGTAGTTGTTAGTGAACCATTGCTATGAACGTCGGCTGTACAACTGGGGCGAGTGCTAGTACGTCTCTCTAGACCTGCCGTGTGGTGGCGCTCGGTCTGCTATCACTGACAGTGGCGACACGCGGGTCCAACGTATACTAATGGACCGCGGCCGATTTAAAGGCTACCACCTAGCAAGTGTGGTGTCTGGCGGTGACACCACATTATTAATAGCGAAAACTGACATGGGTTAAAGGATACTAAAATACAAGGAAAAAGTTCCGGTAAACATGGATCCTGGAACGAGCCTATTGCAAGGTGTTCAAATAGCCGGCTGCATTTCCGCAAGTAGACCCCTTCGACAACAATCGGTATTTCTACAGGTGAACACCCTGTCATTTGCAAGGCAGAAATACAACGAGAAAATACTATTTTTCGATATTTAAACCATCGTTAGGTGGGCTACGCCGACTGAGAAGCATGATACAACATATGCAGAACTACGATACAAACACAAAAACACACACACACACACACACACACACACACACACACACACACACACACACACACCATAAACGACTAGCGGCTCCACACAACCAACATCAGAAGTTATCAATGGTGAATATTAGTTATCAACGAGTGAGAAAGCAGCATTAATTCCTTCCCTTCGCTGTCTGACCAAAGAGAGAGCAGGATTCCCACAGAGTATAACCAAACATTTCCGTCTCTGTTTATAAGGTTGCTTTCTAATTGAATCTCAGTCTCTACCTTAATAACACTAACACAACAGCTGGAACTGCACGGCCGAATGTTTGTGTTATTCTATTCCAGAGGATAACTTGTAGACAGCCAATAGCAGACTTTCTAGGTTGTTGTAGGCGTGCGTGTGACATTATGCTTCATGCATTGATCCGCCATGGTTCCGACGGTGTGAGCAATGTTGTCATCACATCCGCCTTACGTCATTCAAAATCATTCTTTCGGGACACAAAAAGGGCCCTAATTTTAGGTGGTGACCGAAAAACACTCTTCTCGTACCGTTTCTGCTGAATACCACCCACCAGGTAGAAAATGTTACCTGCTATAAGCCAAAAAGGCCTTACACTTCGGTGCCACTTTATCATTTTCATCAGTCACCAGATCATCGGATCCACGTTTGGTCGACAACGCGATGCGCGTTTGATCAATATTTCACCACAAATATCTTAGTTATTTCGAGGTAGCTTAACTCATCTGACCAACTGTCAGGGTCTGAGATGACGTGGGCTCTGGTTACACCATCAGGGTCTTGGAAGATCAGTGTACAGAACGTAAGCGTAACACAGACCTACAACAGCCAAGCAAATCTGCTACTGCAGAACACGGCCTTGTGAAATATAACAACACGGAGATACTAGCATGCACTTCCAGCTATTCCGATACTGTTATTAAGGAAGCAGTTGAGATTAACAAGGGCGTGTTGAAAAGTAATGTGAAAACTCTTAATGCTTTTTAAATAAAATGAACGTCATTAACATTCTATATCTTCGTTCTTCATATCTACATATTTGAAGCCCTCGGCAGCTATAGGGCTCCGAATTGCAGCGTGTAAGTTGGTGGTGTAGTTACGTTAACTATGTCGGTGTGTGAGAAACAGCGTGCTGTGATCCAGTTTCAAGCTCGAAGAGTTGGTCCACACGTGGAGCAGCCTCTCCTTCAGCATGACCACCACACGAGCGCTGCGGTATCTGCAGCGATCCAACAGCTTGGGTCCACCGTCATCGATCATCCTCCACGCTGTCCGTACTTGGCCCCATCCTATTTTCTTCTGTCTGCAAATCCTAAGGAACACATTCGATGACTTCACTTTGATAGTGAGAAGGTGGAACTGTGGATCCGTGGACAACGTCAAACGTTGTAAGCGACGAAACTGGTCTGTCGTCGGGAGAAATGTGTTCGTCGAAGAGGTTACTATGTTGAGAAATAAATGTGTAGATAAGAAGAATATGGTGCAGAATGTTAATAACGTTTGTTTTATTTAAAAAGCCGTAAGAGTTTTCACATAAATAATTCGGGGGCATTTTTTTGCAGCACGCCCTCGTAAATAGCAAGTGATATAAATAGAGGCGCGCGTTTCTGTTTAAATTCTGCTTGGGATCTTGCTCTCTCCCTGGTCAAACAACATACGGACAGAGTTAATGCTACGTCCAGTTCGTCACTAATAATCCCCATAGATGTTTATGATGCGCAATTTTGTTCAAATGGTTCAAATGGCTCTGAGCACTATGGGACTCAACTGCTGTGGTCATCAGTCCCCTAGAACTTAGAACTACTTAAACCTAACTAACCTAAGGACATCACACTCATCCACGTGCGAGGCAGTCGCACGGTTCCGGACTGCGCGCCTAGAACCGCGAGACCACCGCGGCCGGCCGCAATTTTGTCCTAGTTACTGCAAATGCGTTTTAAATACAAAATTTTCACTTAAGCTCCATCTAATTGGGCTCAGATTTCATCCATGGCCCACGGTTTGGGATGTGGTACATACAGTATGGTGCATCTGCCGCTGACGTAAGACGTCATCGAACGCGACAGCGACAGTATGGCCCAGGATAGACAGGGCGAGTAAGGTCACCTGACGTCAATCGTCTGCAGTTTTCTGTGTGCGGTCATTTCAAAAGTGACGCCTGGAGCTCTTTCGTTGGTACGGTTGAAGAACTCGAAGAACTAGTCGCACAATCTTATGAAGATTTACGAGATAATCCGGGGGTATTTGGGAGAATTCATCCAGAAACGAGTGCAAAGTTGCATTCAAATGCGAGGACGACACGTGGAGCATCTCATACACCAGGTACGAGTGTACAATGAATTGTAACATCTAACGTGCTGAGGCAGTATTGTATTTCTTGTTAAGATGGAACATCGGCGAAATTTGAGTCGAGTCAAGTGTGGAATTAATAGAAATTTTTTATTCCAAATACGCTTGTTCTAACTGGGACAAATGATCATACATTTCGTTTGCTGTCCCCTGTTTACTAGAACTCTTTTTCGTGTTTCGTTTCATTTTTCAGACGTCCAAATTTTAACTGTTGATTATGGCACACGCTGTATACTACAGGTTCGACGAAGACAAATGCGTTGTAGGTTTGTAGTCTTGGCCTAAAACATCAAACGTAAAAACATTATGTACTAACACACTGTCCACATTAATGTAACCACCTGTAAAAAGCCTGAATAACCACCTTTTGCATCGCGGACCGTTGCGGGACGTGCAGGAAGAGAGTCAATGATGTTCTGGTAGGTATCGACACGGATGTGGAGCCATGCTGACTCCAGGGCCGTGGCCAGCTGCGTTAGTTTTCTCGGTTGAGGATCCGTGGTTAGAGCAACCAGATCCAGGTGATCCCTCAGATTCTCGACTTGGCTTAAATCCGGAGGGTTTGGTGGCCAGGGAAGTACGTTAAACTCATTCTGGTTCTCTTCGAACCACACAGTACATTACGAGCTGTGTGATACGTTGCATTTTGCTGCTGGTAAATGCCAGGGTGCCGAGGAATAACACACTACGTGTGGGAGGTGGACATGGTTCCCAAGGATAGATGCATGCTGGCGTTGATCCATTGTGTCTCCCACAATGACGAGATCACCCAGGAAATGCCTCCGGCCTTGACCCTTCCGACGATTGTTGCAGGGTGTCCGTTTTCAGACGTTTCACGCCGTGCGCACCAACGGCCCCCAGTCCGAGGGAGCATAAAACGTGATTCATCTGAATCACCCCTTACTGGATGTCCAGTTGCGGCACTGGCGTGCCAATTGCAGCCTTCGTCACCGACGAACAGCAGTCAGCTGGGTGCACGAACCAGGCGCCTGCTGCGGAGGCCCGTACATAGCAACGATCACTGAACTGTCGTTGAGAAGCTATAGTTGGTATCTCCTTGGTTCACCTGGTCGGCCAATTACACAAACGTTTCACGTCTATTCGCCCGTACGTATCTCCTCGGCCATTATTTACCCCTGTCATCAATGGCCTGTGGTGCTCACAGTTGCCTTAGCACCGATTTTGGAGACCAACGTTTTACCATCTAGGGCATACTTTAACCACGGCGGCACTGGAACAGTTCACAAACTTCGTCGTTTCGGAAATGCTTCCAGCCTTGGCCTGAAAGCCATCGATCATTCCCTTTAGGACGTCAGATAAATCACTCCGTTTCCGCATTACGACAACGACTGCACCGTATTCAGCGTCCGCCGTACACGCTTTAGTTCCCGTCCACTGGCAGTGCCGCCACCTACAGTCTGTGAGTGGTTCTTGTACTTCGCCAACGAACATAAGCGGTGGTCACGTTAATGAATAGAGCAAGAGGAGTGGCCCTACATTGTACTCGTATGTTGCCAGATTTCGAACAATTTATGCAGCAGTTATTATTGTAATAAGTCCTTTGACATGAAGACTCGTTACAAAATTTTCACCGTGGTCCAACAGGTGGAACTTATAATGGTGAGGTATTAGTCATTTCAAATACCTCTCGTTTTAATCTACTGGGGCTAATACTTTCGTTTCTCCCTCCCATTTCCCGAATCATCATACTACACGCTTATAAATTAGGAAGGTTTGAAAAATAAAGCCCATAGAGAGCAAAGAAGATGACAAAGCAATCCGTAGTTCCCGCTACGAATGTTGCTACTAGCCAACTTAAAGAGTTTTATAAACTGAAAATTGTATTCAGACTCATGGTGAGTAAAAAATGGTTCAAATGGCTCTGAGCACTAAGGGACTTAACATCTGTGGTCATCAGTCCCCTAGAACTTAGAACTACTTAAACCTATCTAACCTAAGGACATCACACACATCCATGCCCGAGGCAGGATTCGAACCTGCGACCGTAGCGGTCACGCGGTTCCAGACTGACGCGCCTAGAACCGCACGGCCACACCGGCCGGCCCATGGTGAGTACTTTGAAGGCTTCACTGAAGGTACTGGATAATTGTAACGTTTATTTCACAGTTAACATATCAACAGCTGTGAAGACGCACATATTTGAGACTGGAAACGCGTTTTATGTACGTATACAGTCGAAGCTCTACGTATTACAGCGGTCTCCTCGGGTATTTGATGTTCTTAATCGCACGCCACGTAGGCGGAAATCGCTGTTAATTCTAGTGAAGAAGCATTCCTCAGAATTAGAAAAGTCACAGAGGCAAGCAGATTATCGACGCGCGCTCACGAAATTTGTCTAATGGATTCCGTCTTAGACGTCGCTGACGGGAGGAACTTACCTTCCGTCCTTACTTAATCGCTCACTCTTATTTTATGCGTGAGCAATGCTGCGTACTAGCCACAACACGAACGCACGGTCTAGAGAATGTATGGCTCAAATATTGTTCCAGACCACTCGATTTGTATTTTCGGCGCTATCCTTAAATCAGTTCTGCTGAGGGTTGAAATAATTCTTTCATAACTGCCATGGTTGGTATCTTCCTCGTCTTCAGCCAGCTGATAAAACTATGTAATTGTAATAACTTCAAAGTCGAGAGAACACTGACCTCAAATTTAGCTTCCTACATCACCTCCATCATGTTCGACCACGAGGGTCGCGCTAAACGCTGGCTCTTGTACTACGCAGTTTCCCTCACATTGGTTTCCTCTATGTAGTAAGCCATTTGTTAATCCACTTTTGAATGCTAACTAAATGCCGATGTTTTATTATTTTTCAAAAAAATTCCTCTGGGTATTTACTGCGTCATATGTGATCGAACTACCGAAGTTTCGGGTAGTATTGCAGGGAACCTTCATCAAGGTGAGTAATGGTAGTTTGTGGTTACTGTTCGTATACGCTATTTGAAAATGGCTTGGCACCCTGGCACCCTCACTTTCGATTAGGTGACGGGATCAAGGGAAGGGATGATTATTGCTCGGAATATTTCATATTAATTATTGCTGGATGTCATCGACCAATCCGGAGCAAGCTGTCAAGGTGGCATAGTTCTGCTTAGGGAGTGGCCTGTGGCTTGGCGCTGTGGTGCTTGCTGTGCGCGATGGGTCACTTTCTTGCCTTGACTACTTTTCTAATTTTTCGGTTAGTGGCAAGTGGCAGACTTGCTAAAGTGGATCTGTTTCATTTGCCCGCCACACTAGTGTTGCTATCGCGCCACCATCAATTTATTATACTTATCAAGATTAATACCAGTATATCGTTCGAGCTCAGCAATGTTGATGGGATGTCCTGTTTCACCAATACTGACTAGCCTACATCTGCAGCTAATCTCAAATAGTTCTGATGTCCACGACGGATAAGAAGAAAGCAGGAAGTCTCTTAGTTTGTCGTTGCTATAGTAGATGCGTTTAATTCCCCTCTGGCGTAGAACTCTGCCCAGCCTGTCACTACGACCTCGAATGTCTGGCTACCAGGAAATTACACGTGGCAGTTCTTCCCAGCTGATCTTAATTTTTTCCCTTGTTGCCATAGCTTTCTTTATGGTAATCTTGGTGGAGACACTTGTCCTGAATGTAGTTAGTAGGTGGTGAGGTTCTTCCTCCAGGTTCCTGGTAGCGCTGATACGATGTGAACCTGTATTTAATGTACGAACTGCCGAGTTGTTCTCTACTTGATGGTTACGAAACATCGAGTTCAAGTATTTGTCCTTGATTCTTGACTTTCTAAATAATACTGTGTGTATAATTTTTATTTTCCACCATGAACTACATTCCGTCATGATGTTGGTCCGGATGGAGATTAAATCTGCAGAGCTCATTACCTCCCTGTGAACAACTGACGATAGCATCATTCGGGTACAGAAACCAGAATATAGGTAGTATGGTTACGAAGAAAAACGTTTTTTTCTCACGATTGAGGAGCTGAAACACACAGAAGAACTGCATTGAAATAGACTTTGACCGTAAAAGCCTATATTCTGACTTATTAGATTGTTATACACGAGAAGCTAATTTATGTCAAAAATATTTATTAATTCCAAACAGCTGCAGTTGAGCGCGTAGAGAGGAGAGAGAGAGAGAGAGAGAGAGAGAGAGAGAGAGAGAGAGAGAGAGAGAGAGAGAGAGAGTCACGTGCAAGAAGGTGTAATTAGATGAATGACGAACACTAACTTCACTTAAGGAAGGTTTATTCAGCACTTGCACATACAAGAGTGCGGAGCGGACTGCCACCGGCCAGAACACATACAGTATTGATACAGCTACAGAACATTCAAATACAGTGATTCTTAACATTTGTAGATACTTCTAGAATTTACTCGAACCGAATATAGAAATTAAATATGTACAGTCCTTGTGAATTTTGAACCCACGATACTCCACGCAACAGTTTAGGATCATATCCACTACCCCACGGTGCTACTCAGCTTCTTCTGCGACGTTCCCTTCTCGTTAAGAGAACAGCGTCTCGATGTTACGTCGTCCTAGTCCGGGAACGAGTCATCGGTCCTGTATACTCCGGCTCCTGATGACTAATTCTCGCCCTGGCGATGATCTTCTTAGAACTCCTTTTGCCACTACGCCCTTCGTCACCTTTCCGCTTGTTGCCTGTTGCTGGAGCTTCGTATCTACCCCGAGTTGCAGGATCCTTGCAGGGCTTCATTCGAAGGACGTGGACCGTATCTCTGATCTATCGTCGTCTTGTGTCGGGGACGAAATCAAAGTTCATAAGTAACATCAGACAACTATCTTACAACCTTATAAGTTCCAAAGTAGCGCCTGAGGAGCTTCTCAGAGAAACCAACGTGTGGAGCACGTCCATATCTCACCACTGACTTGTAGTATCAGCAGCACGCAGTTGACGTCAACAACTATATGGGCCTGAAGATGACGTTGTTACAACGTTGAAACTAGTTGCCAAAATAAAATCGACACCTTAGATACAACTGGAAGAATTTCTTCATTTTTAATATAAAAACATATAATATTGCAACTCTGAGTCAGTGGCTGTGTAGTTGAGGGCCAACATTATTTCATTCATTATTGTAGGAAAGCACGCATCAGGCATGTCCTGACCTCCACATATTTTCTGTTTAATGGATGATATTGTGAACAGACTTAAAGACTCACAATGGGCACGTCAGTCTTGCCTGTGGTTGCGAATTTGTGTATAGAGTACTTCGATGAGGAAGTCCTGACGTCATCCAAATAGAAACCCACGAGTTTTTTGTTATGTAAATGACACGTTCCTTATCTGGGCACAAGGAAGGGACAAATTCTTTAACTTCCTTACACATCTGCATTCCACACATCCCAAAATCAAATTCCCTACGGAGAACGAAGAAGAAGGAAGATTACCATTCCCGCACATCATGGTCAAGAGAAGAGCTGATGGCACTCTGGACCACGTTGTGTATAAGGAGAAAACGCACACACTGACTTGTATTTTTATGCAGACAGTTGATGCAGAGGAATGAGGTTCTAAAGACACTAGTACACAGGGCGCGCACCATTTCAGACGCCGAGTGTTTGCCCCAGGAGCTGGAATGCATCAGAACTGTATTCCGAAAAAACGGGTACCAAGAATGGCAGATTAGGCGCGCTATTCGCCCCACCAAAATACAGCCTGTGGAGACGGAAGAAGTGTCGGAGGAAGAGGCCGCCACTGTCTTTATACCGTACACTGGCGCACTATCGGGAAAAGTCGGTGACATATTGAAGAAGCAGCAAGTAAGAACTGTGTTTTGCCAGCCCGATTAAAAACGAGCCCAATCGAGAAGTTCATATCGGTTTGCGGAAGGCCGGCGTATACCAGATTCCATGTCAATATGGGAAGACATATATTGGACAGACAGTTCGCACTGTCGAAGATCGTTGCCGAGAATACCCGAGGCACACTTAACTGATTTATCCCAAGTCAGCGGTAGCAGAACACCGTTTGCCCGGGAATAGCGTGATGGTGTAACAACGTACCAGGATTTTGGCATAGATTTCAAAACGCTGGGACAGCGTCGTTAGAGAGCCCATAGAAATTTGCACCAGGTACGATTTCGTCAACCGAGATTGCAGCTATAACCTTTGCATAGCTTGGTAACCAGCACTGAGTTTAATTAAGAAGACTCTCAGGAAGCAAAACGATATGGCGACCAGGGCGGACAGAGAACTTCCATCAATGCTATCACGAACAGTTGAGGCGCGGCTGCTGTGGACTGAGCGGCTCGCACTGAGGCGGATATTAGTGAGCCCCGCGCCTTCAGGAGCTCAGCTCGTCAACGCATCTGACGATGGCGACATGTCTGGTCACGGAAATATTGTGCCCGTTGGACGCTGAACCGGCAATACCCGCGTGGAACGTTCGATCAACTGACAAATAGGTCGTTAATAAAACAACAAAATTGTAATAAAAGTCAGTACATTTTGTTGATCATTTTGCTGTAAGACTTTGAATTTGTTCATTTTCTTTATTTTGTCGCTATTACTGCCAGGTGTGTCTCCGTACAAGTTAGTTTTACTATGGCGCTGTTGGGGAAAGATGAGGTCCACTTGTGTGGCGGCCTACAACAGCGTCGACGCCAGTATGAAAGACAGGCCGTAGGGCATACGTCACCCGCTGACCATCACGTGACCAAGAATGGCCGAGATAGAGTGCCGCGCCTAAGCTACAAGACCCACGAATCATCTAAAAGACAAACGGCATTTCTGAGTGCCTCAACATTTTTAAATCATGAATTAGTAGAGCTTTAAGAACTGGGTCTTATGCTAGAATGTGTACATTACTATCAAAGTAAATTTTGAAATGAATCATAGTTTAAAATAACATATAATTATACTGGAATTAAGGTTGAACGATCGAAATAATCGGATAAGCTCACATGTTACATAGGAGAAAAGAAAGAAATTTTCTGCTACCTTTATTTCATACAAGATGCCCAATGGGGGACGATTTTCGTTGTTTTTATGTTTCTCTACCTCATTTAAGATATTTATTCCGTTGATTAATGCATTACTTTTATTGGAGTGTCACTTTTTTAAAATTATTACTCTGGTCAATAAAAACATTACAGTTTCCTCTTTCCTCCACAAAAATAATCTGTTCCAATCAATTTGAGGTAGAAAAACAAGAGTATGACGTCAGAAACTTTTAGCTATCTCTTGGTGTGTATGCGTGTGTGTGTGTGTGTGTGTGTGTGTGTGTGTGTGTGTGTGTGTGTTTACCAGCAACAGTCTGAAAGAAAGATGAGTTCGACCTGCTCCGATACCTTCTTTCTATTGCTGAAATATCGTGATAGAAGCGCTCTCCGTGGTTGTCACTCACAGCAACACAACTGCTCAGCAAGAAGTCCAGAAGTGGTTCTTAAGAGACACATTAGAAATATGGATCATATATTTGAAGGCTTCCCAATGCTGCATTCTTTTTCACTTCAACGACGTCATTAAAGGTTCTAGTCTTCAACAGATCTCGAATTTCCTCTTTGGTCTTAGCATCACTGAGATATTGGAATTTTGTCATTAAATACTTGAAAGTTACTCCTTCATCATTAACCTCATTCATTGATTCTTGCTAAATCCTAGCCTTATGTGTAAAGCTGGCTAGAAGATTTTACTATAGGAAAATGAAGGATTACTGAATATTCTTTTTCCCAATCACCATGATATTCCTTTCGGGCCGCATTTTTCGTATGTAGTGTGACTTCCTGTCGCGACTCTCCCACATCCAAGGAATGGAGCAATACTTGATATATCCTAAATTTATTCGTAGTATGATAGGAAAAACCTTCAGATCGCCACATATCTGCCATAGATAGACTTTGTAATTTAATTAGCAGTTTTACATTTCCATAGCTCTCCCTCATATGTACAGGACGACCTACAGGAACAGGCGGCAGTGCGTTTCCGTTGTGGTCTAAAACAGCTTTCAAGCCTTAGAGGAGTCGATGAAAAGTCTCCAGTCTTCGGCGGGATTGTGCTCCATTCACAAAAATGCTATCAGACTATCTACATCATTGCACGCAACAAGGTTGTTTTCCATTTCAAAGAATGGTGTTAAATCTGTTTCTAGGTGTCTGTATACAAACAGTTTCACATTCTTCCCAGAAGATTCCACTGCTTAAGTATGGAACAAGAAGATTCGCCTTGTTTTTTGGGGACTCCAAATTACGAATTAAATCGTTAAGATCATCAGAAATGTTATGTGGCCTAGTGGGCAAGATCGATTCTGGTGTATAATCTGTATGTTGCCATTCAAACTCAGGCTGTTATTTACATTAACCCTCCATCTCTCTCCATGTGGCTTTAAGCCATCGTTCGAGTTATGAATACAAAATACGGTATTTAAATGAATATGCCTATTCTGATTTAATAGAGGATTCACAGAATTTGTAAAATTTTCTTGTTCGCTAAATAAAATTCTCGTGCTGCACTCGTGTGTACAGAGCTTTTATGTGGCTCCACATAACATGACGCTCCGGCCGGCCAGCTCGCTCCCATCCAGTTGCACTGCACAGCATAGCAGCTATGTATGTAATCTGCCTAAAACTAACCGTTAAGAATTATAATCATTCAGCAATTAATTGCACGCTCCTAGGAAAATTACAAGGCGGGTGCTCAAAAAAATTGTTATGTACAGAAAAATATTTTTAAAATAAGTTGAGTATGTAATGTATACTTTGAAAATATTTTTGGCGGGATAGTTTTTGACGTGTCGTGGTCCGCACCTGGCCCGCGGTCCGCTGCCCTAGATTTACTTGAGAGAACTGGTCTGCGCCACGCCAATCAACGATGTGCAGACACTACTGGGTCGCGTCTTCAACGCTTGCCAGCAGGTTATATTTCAAAGGGTGCGTCATTCCGTACGCCAGAGGGAAGAAGGGTGCATTGTCACGAATGGACGCCAAGTTGAACGCCTCCTAAATATAAGGGTTTATCGCAGAAAGTATGCATTTCCAGACCACGTTTACTGGATTTATCTCAGAAGTTATGCATTTCCGGAACCGTGTTTACTGACTTATTTTTGTTTTTGCCCGCATCTCGTGGTCGTGCGGTAGCGTTCTCGCTTCCCACGCCCGGGTTCCCGGGTTCGATTCCCGGCGGGGTCAGGGATTTTCTCTGCCTCGTGATGGCTGGGTGTTGTGTGATGTCCTTAGGTTAGTTAGGTTTAAGTAGTGCCCGCATCTCGTGGTCGTGCGGTAGCGTTCTCGCTTCCCACGCCCGGGTTCCCGGGTTCGATTCCCGGCGGGGTCAGGGATTTTCTCTGCCTCGTGATGGCTGGGTGTTGTGTGCCGTCCTTAGGTTAGTTAGGTTTAAGTAGTTCTAAGTTCTAGGGGACTTATGACCACAGCAGTTGAGTCCCATAGTGCTCAGAGCCTTTTGACTTATTTTTCTTGTTTCGACGAGTACTATTGCCTCTCAAAGTATTCGACATATTTTTTCTGGACATCCTGCATATGTTAGAGGTGATTATCGTGCGATGTCACTTACGTGCAGCCCAAGGGACGTACGCTTACAACGTTCCGAGGGTTATCCCTAGAGAGCGGAGGGAAACCGGTAGGGTAGAGCGACTGCGGCCGTCGGAAGCTCTGGCTGCGCCTATGGCGCTGCTATATGACAGAAGGGCGGCCGCACACGGCTCGTGCGCTCGTGGCTGTTTATTTACCTGAGACTCCCGCGACGGCCGCATCATCGATCCGTCCAACCGCCCACCAGGCACTCGGCCCTGCTAATTCTTTCCACTTCTCCGGATATAACCGCATAACCCATAATCGTCGAGAAGAATTTGCAGCAGCCCTTACTGCGTGTACCGGGCCCGTGTCGATCACTTAGCCCAGGTACTCAGAATTTCAGACAATCACACACGGTGCTCGACAGGTCTCTATTATGGGACTTCTGTTGTTACTGATATACGTAAATGATCTTCCGCGTACAGTGTCAGAACATTGTAAAAACTAATACCAGCTCCATTAGTGAAAGGCAGTTCACGAAACATCTTAAGACACCAACAGATCGATTAAGGCAACTGTATTGCGATGAAATTTTAAGAAGGCCACTGCATACAATGTAATCCTTCCCGTGGAGATCCAAAAGCAATAGAAACAACTACTCCAACAATGAAACACAATAAGTAGTTTGTGACAACGTTTTGGGACTACACACAGAGGACAACGTTAATTGGAGAACTGAGACCTTGAAATTAATGAACCACCTTGCTTGAGATATATTTGCTGTACGCTATAATTTTTGTTATAGTTAATTTAAAAATGAAGAAATAAATTTATTTTGAGTGTCTGCATTCAGTAATGAGTTACAAAATATATATATATATATATATATATATATATGTATATATATATATATATATATATATATTAAATTCAGCTTACAGGTATAGTACATTTAGAATACAGAAGCAAGTTTTTAATCATTTTATTTGGTTCTAAAAATCCTGCTGAGATCTCTTCGAAATACTTGGTATAAGAACTGCATCACAATATGCACTGCTCTACAACGCTCAAGGAGTGGCTAGATGAAGCAACACTACGTATTCTTTACCTTGGGGAAATGAACAAATGTGGGAGAGCATGTTGCCAATCGTCTTCAAGTCGTGAACAGGAAGTAGGACATCGTTTGGAGTGCGGTCAGCGTGGCTGTAGCGCCATATGTGGCTGGCCCCGCAACATGTATCTGAAGGAACGCGAAATGAGTGTTTGCTTTAATCAGCGAGCCTTTACGGTGCAATGTGGTGGTGCTCTTCATTACAAAACACGCCGTGGACTGCAACTGGATGGCTTCACACCGGGAGGAATCATCAGGAACTGGAAGAAGCACTAAATGTGATGAGTGTAGCCCAGGAAATGGGTACTGCATGAACGGGACCAACGACGACTGAGGAGAATGGTTCACCGTGACAGAAGTGCAACCATAAGGGTTGCACTTCTGTCAAATTTTCACAAAATTGCTGCAGATTTAAATGCTGGGCCATCAAAAAGTATCAGCTTGCGAAACATTCAACGAAACATTATCGAAATGGGCTTTCGGAGCCGAAGGCGAACTCGTGTACCCTTGATGACTGCACGACACAAAGCTTTACGCCTCGCTTGGGCCCGTCAGCACCACCATTCGGCTGTTGATGACTGGAAGCATGTTGCCTGTTCGGACGAGTCTCGTTTCAAATTACATCGAGCAGATGGACGTGTACGGGTACGGAGACAACCTAATGAATCCATGAACCCTGCATGTCAGGAGGAGACTGTTGAAGTTTGTGGAGGCTCTGTAATGGTGTGGGGCGTGTACAATTGGAGTGATATGGGACCCCTGATACGTCTAGATACGACTCTGTAAGGTGACACGTACGTAAGCATCCTGGCTAGTCACCTACATCCATTCATGTCGATTGCGCATTCCGACGGATTTGGGCAATTCCAGCAGGACAATGCGACACCTAAAACGGCCATGATTGCTACAGAGCGGCTCCATGAACACTCTTCAGAGTTTAAACACTTCCACTGACCACCAAACGCCACAGACATGAACAATATTGAGCATATCTGGGATGCCTTGCAACGTGCTGTTCAGAAGAGATCTCCACCTCCTCGTTGTCTTACGGTTTTATGGACAGCAATGCAGGATACATGGTGTCAGTTACTTCAGACATTTGTCGAGTCCATGTCACGTCATGTTGCGGCAGTTCGGCGTGTTCGCTGGTGCCCTACACGATATTAGGCAGGTGTACCAGTTTCTTTCGCTCTTCAGTGTATAATGTACACATAGTTATGTCATTGTCCTTCTTGACGAAAAACGGAGCTTTTTAAGATATACCACAGCATTTGGTTTGACAACTCTACAAGTTAGGTAGAAAAATTCAGTACCATTTGCAGCCGTATAGCGGTTAACAATATCTATGTGTTAAGGACATTAACGAGCTGCTGCTTTGACAGCAATTTCCAGCTTCGCATCAAGTGTATAGGGCTCAGAATTAGTAAGTGAACATGTTGCAGTCAGATTGCTCTACTTTCAGAGAAGAATGCTGTTAACATTAACAGGCACTTTCAGCATGGCGCCTGTCACGGCCTCCTAGACCTATTACGCATTTGCCCTCTCGTACGATATCGTAGAGCTTGTCACTGAACGTGCAGAGGCAATCTAGCAAAAGATGATGACTTTACTCGCCTGGACACCACTGACAGTGATCATCTGATGGAATGGTTCCCTGCTACACTGAAACGCAACTGTTACAGGAGAAGCACATAACGCTGAATACAAACCTGTGAAAGGCTGCAGCTAAGTAGTGTACTTCTTTGGAACGGGATGATACACTTCTTGTGAGGACATAGCCCATATTATGTGTATTTATGTAGAATTAGTAAGATTAGGACACAGAAGTGGAACTTGTATTTTTAGGTAGAACTGAACAAACTTTGTTAGAAATATACTGAATTTGGGGACGGATTTGACATAAGAGCTGTATTTATATATTCTGTAATGAAAATCGTGGGAGCGTCCTGTTATTCTATCGTACCATGTACTCAAGCCCCAGTTTGAATGAGCATCAGGATATAAGAAACCTCCAGTTAAAAATTGATATTAGCTGCAGTCAAACTCTTCTTTATATCCGAGGGAACGGACATCGCGTGCAATCCGCGGCAGTGGTATATTATATGTAAATTGGTGGTGGAAGGAGGGAGAAAGTAAAGTAAAGAGAAGTAATTAGTGATAGCTGCATCGGGGTATTACTTGCAATCAGCAACGACTAGTGGAAATGTCTACTGCACCAAGTTTCGAACCCAGTATCTCCTGCTTACTAGGCAGGTGCGTTGATGACTGCGCCGTTTGGGACACAGTATTATGGCAGCTGCGCGGACGACCCACCACCTATCCGCAGTCCCTGTCCATTTCCTCCATGCTCGATACTCTGAGATTCCCGAAAGAACAGACACCACGCATTCGTACCTGATATATAATTTTAAATGGGGTTAGGTGGTGGGCTCTTAAGACAGATTAGTTGCTATGCAGAAATTGTTATGGTTTTACATACGTAGTTTCAATTAGTGTTATGGTTGCAAATTATACCATGCCACTTGTATTAAGTGACAAAACTATAGGTACTACTATTAAGAGGAACACATAGATAAGTATAATGATCATACTTCTTACGTCATTCCTAATCAGTGAAATTCTACATCAAGATTCCTGCCAATCGTCTCAGCTGAGGCTTAGTCTGTAAAATTCGACATTGTGGAAATGTCCTGTGTTGGGGTGTCTTCACTGCTGAAAGGGAGATTTATGAGGGCACTAAACACGATCTCCCTATTTTATCGTCTAGAACGACACCTGCAGTCCGAGTTGAACATAAACCTATATAACAGGATAACTGGGGCAAGAAACAATATTTCTGAACCCTCCGATCTTTTATGGTCACACCACACACAAACAGTACACGCTCCTGCAGTCTTCATTATAATTTATGGGTACATAAAACCTGACCATCTCAATGTAAGACTATTCTCACCCTTCCTTCCGGCGGTCACCGACCTTAATTTTGCACTTTATCTCTCCTTACTGCTAGTCATTCGTCGTTCTCTTTATAATAATAATGCCGTTAGAGATCATGTCATGTTTATTCAACGGAACTCTTAAATTGAAGCCAACGTTTAAATATTTTTAAACGCAGCTGTTTATGCTTTTTCTGGCTGCTTTAATACTTCAACAGTTATCTGTTTCGTGGTGGTCAACTGCGTTTTAATAACTTCACGATTTCAAAATGGTTCAATTTGCTCTGAGCACTATGGGACTTAACATCTGAGGTCATTAGTCCCCTAGAACTTAAAACTACTTAAACCTAACTAACCTAAGGTCATGACACACATCCATGTCCGAGACAGGATTCGAACCTGCGACCGTAGTAGTCACGCGGTTCCAGACTGAAGCGCCTAGAGCCGCTCGGCCGCACCGGCCAGCTTCACGATTTCGTTTGGAGCTATAATTGGAGAGCTGTGGAATGTTCCCAAATTCATAGAGAGAGATAGTTTCTTGAAATTTTCCGAGTACATTTTCGTGTGTTGATAGACGTCGTCCAGTGAGCGTGTTACAATTCAGACATTCGATCAGGTCTGTGGTCTACCATTACGCACGTTGAATATCAGGCTCAAATCCAGAAAATTCTACAAACTGAGTTTTCTGCCCGTTGATGGTGGTAAGGGATATCTTCCTGAACAGTGTAATAGTGGCAACCTAAGCACTTGCCACTGGAGGCGCCATTCGACGATGACGCAGACCGGTAAAGAATACCCTCGTAGCTGTCAGTACTTACATTTGAATGATGTAAGAAGCAAGTACTGATTGTTATGGATGAGTATCTGTAGCGGTGAAACCAGTACAAGGTCTTTGTGATTATCGACAATGGCCCACTAATGTGATGTGTGGTTCTGATCCCAGTCTAGCAGTTGGACAAGAAGAAAACTCATACCATTAGGTGTAATCAACTTCGGCGTGATTAGCTCCGTTCTAATATATAGAAGATATTCGTGTTGCTGTTAAATCCAGACATTCCAGGAACTACCGAATACCTGGAAACTACGATGGCGTGTTGAAAAGTGGTGCCTCTGAATTTTTTATTATGTTCTAAATATCGTTTGAGGTATTACTTTATTAGCCACGCGGTCTGAGGCGCCTTGCCACGGTTCGCGCGGCCCTCCCCGAGGGAGGTTCGAGTCCTCCCTCGGGCATGGATTTGTGTGTTGTCCTTAGCGTAAGTAGTTTAAGTTAGATTTGGTAGTGTGTAAGCCTAGGGACCTCAGTAATTTGGTCCCATAGGAACGTACCACAAATTTACAAAAAACAAAAAAAGGCATGTTATACATATTACTCGGTCGACTTTCCCGCTTCGCTGACGCAAGCTGCAACCGCCTGCCTCTAGAGGACTCACAACTGTAGTGTGTGTCATGTAACTACGTTGGTGTGTGGGAAGCAGCGTGCTGTAATCCAGTTTCCACTCGCAGAAATCGTGACACACTTGGTTCAAATGGTTCAAATGGCTCTGAGCACTATGGGACTTAACATCTATGGTCATCAGTCCCCTACTTAAACCTAACTAACCTGAGGACATCACACAACACCCAGTCATCACGAGGCAGAGAAAATCCCTGACCCTGCCAGGAATCGAACCCAGGAACCCGGGCGCGGGAAGCGAGAACGCTACCACACGACCACGAGCTGCGGACTGACGCACATGGAGCACCCTCTTCTTCAGCATGACAGTGTCAGACCACACACATCTGCAACAATCCGAAGCCTCGGTTTCACTCTCATCGATCATACCCGTACAGTCCTGATTTGGTCCCCATCAGGTTCTGTTCTGTTTCTAAAACTCACGGAGCACCTTCGACGATTTCACTTTGATAATGATGAAGTGGTGAAAGCAGAGATGAGGTTGGGGCCCCATCAACAAAGTAAAACATTCTACAATGGTGGGATCAACAATCTGGTCTATCGTTGGGAGAAATGTATCATCACTGGGGTGACTGTTGCGAAATAAGTATGCAGACATGAAGAATAAAAATGTAGAATATTAATAAAGTTTGTTTTATTTTAGAAGTTTTAAGAGTTTTCATATAAAAAATTCAGAGCCATTACTTTTCAGCACGCCCTGTTATGTTACCTATAAGTCGCAGTACGCAAAGGACAAGAATGGTAGTGCTCGTAAAAACTTCATGAACTCTTTTGAACTGTTGCAGAGAGATAGGTACTTTTTGATGTGAAAGGAGTGCAGTGGTATCTGTAACAGCATGACCGGAGTGGGTGACATGGTCGGGGTTGTAGGGTGTGGTTCGGTAGAAGAAGGTAGCTGTTTTTAGCAATCTTCCTCTTTATAGTTGGTTCTCCCAATACATTTTCCGTAGCTGAGACCCACCACTCGTGTCGTGGTGGAGACGTGCTGATGCATGCAGCCCAGAGAACACGATGCCGTGCTCGGTCAGCGGCTGTGCTGGCGGTAGGAGGTCAGCAGCACGAGGCCCGGCCCAACTCGCCTCCTGCGGACGCCGCGGCTCGTGACGACGCCGGGAGTCGCAGGTGCAGCAGCGGCCAACGCTCTCCGCCGGCCGGTCCTCGGGGACAGCGTCACTGATGACGACGACGTGACAGCGACTGAACGCCCAATCGGTCGAACCGAATGCCGACGCCCACCTCCGATGCCCTTAAATATTGCAGACCACTGCTGAATGCGCCGGTTACGCGGCGGCGTGTTTATTAGAAGGTTCTCGACCAGTTGGCTAATGCAACCGCGGCACACGCGGCCCGCGCCTGCGTAATTCTGCTAATGCTGCGTTCTGGCTGTTGATGGCTGCCTCGCACGTACACACATACCGACGCTCGTTGCAAAACTGTGTCACCTGCATAACGCGCCGGCCAGCCTTCATCCGCCTTCTGCCGTGAGGCTGGCGCATCGCGCACTGAAACACACTAAATCACAATTTCGCACCATATTTCCTAAAAAGAACCCCTTGTCCTCTACATATCATACTTGCTACTCTGTACTACAGTTTTCTACAGGAATAAATGTGAGGCGTATCAGAAACAATAATAATACTTTTTGTTGATTTTATACCATAGCTTTTATATATTTTAGAAATGACATGACGTAATGTTTTAAGCTGCTTTTGAATTTATTATTCGCTATGCGACCAGTTAGAGACCATCATCCATGGAAACTTTCCAGTATCTTTGAGCTGCGTACAACAAGTGCTGAATAATAGTATGCAACCGAAACCCATTGTATAGTAAAAAACATAACCTGGACACCTGTTTAACGTGTTACATGTTGTCATTACTAAAAGATAAATAGTAATAATAATAGTCATCGTCGTCATTGTGTAAATCTATATTCCACACGTCACCTTACGGTGTTCGGATTAGGGTACTTCCTGTACCACCGACCATGGTGGCACAGTGGTTGGCACACTCGATTCGATTTTGATAGGACGAGGGTTCAGACACGGCCATCCTGATTTATTTTTTCCATGGTTCCTCAAAATCGCTCAATGCAAACGTTGAGATTGTTCCTTTAAAAGAGGCGGGACTGATTCCCTTCGCTGTGCTTTGGTAATCAGAGCTGGTGCCCTGTCTCTAACGACCGAACTCTCAACAGGACAGTAAACTCTAATCATCCATCTATCCCACTCTCTGTACCACAGTTGCTTCCTTCCCTTTCTGTTCTAGCCGCAAATATTGCATATGAAGAAAAACCTTTCGTAAGACCCCGTGTAAGCCCGTTTGTCTAACTTTACTTTCATTGTCTTGTTCAAAAAATGGCTCTGAGCACTATGGGACTCAACTGCTGTGGTCATAAGTCCCCTAGAACTTAGAACTACTTAAACCTAACTAACCTAAGGACAGCACACGACACCCAGCCATCACGAGGCAGAGAAAATCCCTGACCCCGCCGGGAATCGAACCCGGGAACCCGGGCGTGGGAAGCGAGAACGCTACCGCACGACCACGGGATGCGGGCCATTGTCTTGTTACCAGATACTTATAGGAGACGGCAATATATTGGTCAGTTCTTCTAGGAACATAAGGTCTCCGAATTTTACATTACACTACGCCATGAGGCACGGCGCCACTCTTGTAGCACATGCCAGTGGAGTTGAATGAGTGTCGGTTAGACCGTCAGCGAGAGCAGAACCGCTAGCTCCTGCTACTAATAAGGCGAGTACACTGTTCGCTTGTTACATGTTTTTACGAGCCTCAAAAAGGAGCAACTTATTTTCAGTTATCTGGGTAGTTACTATTTTATTTTTGTAATTTCTTGCGTGTTTGAGTGCTTACTGTACAGCCTTTTATTTCAATAACAGTGTAGTTTACAGTACCGCCGTTGCTATCGATTCTCGTATCGTACAGGCTTTTGTTTGTTTGGTTAGAATAGCTCAGTGTCGGTTAAACCGTCAGTGAGAGAGCACGCCGGCCGGTGTGGCAGAGCGGTTCTAAGCGCTTCAGTCTGGAGCCGCGCGAACGCTATGGTCGCTGGTTCAAATCCTACCTTGGGCATGGATGTGTGTGATGTTAGGTTTAAATAGTTCTAAGTTGTAGGGGACTGAAGACCTCAGATGTTACGTCCCATAGTGCTCAGAGCCATTTGAACCATTTTGAGAGAGCACTTCGATTTCCGCTGCTAATAAGGCGAGTACACCGTTCGTTTGTTGCATATTTTTACGAGCTTCAAACAGGAGCGACTGCAGTAATGGATAGGAACTGTAATTGTTGTGTACAGATGCGAGCTGAGTTGGCGACCCTTCACTCGCAGCTCCAGGCTGCTTTGGTTTCTGTCACACAGTTTGAGGCTGCTGCCAAGGGGCGTCACTTTGTTGGGTCGGACGCGGGGACGCGAGGGACGTCGAGCACGTCCTATGCGTCCACTGCTGTGGCTGCCCCGGGTACTGCCGGCACTGAGGTTGACCCCTCACCAGTTGTCGAGTGGGAGATCATTCCGAAGTCTGGCAGGCACCGAAAAACTTTCCGAGGGGCTGATCGTAGAGCATCCCCGGTTCATCTGACGAATTTTTTCGAGTGTTATCTGTGGCTGACGATATCCGTGAGCTGGATGCAGTCGTCCACCCTCTTCCAGTGGAAGCTTCTCGACCGGCAATGTTTGGGCATTCACAGAGTGGTAGTGGTGGTGGTGGTGGTGGTGGTGGTGGTGGTTAGTGTTTAACGTCCCGTCGACAACGAGGTCATTAGAGACGGAGCGCAAGCTCGGGTTAGGGAAGGATTGGGAAGGAAATCGGCCGTGCCCTTTCAAAGGAACCATCCCGGCATTTGCCTGAACCGATTTAGGGAAATCACGGAAAACCTAAACCAGGATGGCCGGAGACGGGATTGAAACGTCGTTCTCCCGAATGCGAGTCCAGTGTGCTAACCACAGCGCCACCTCGCTCGGTGCATTCACAGAGGGTGGGTTTGCTGGTAGTTGGGAGCTTCAACGTTAGGCGCATAGTGGAACCCCTTAGTAACATGGCTGCCAAGAAGAGGAAGGAAGCCAGTGTACACTCCGTGTGCATTCAGTGGGGAGTCATTCTGGATGTGGAAAGATGCTTCTGGATGCCATGAAAAGTACAGGGTGCAGCCAACTGCAGATGGTGGCTCATGTTGGTACCGATGACGTGTGTCGCTCTGGACTGGAGCAGATTCTGTCTGGTTTTAGGTGGCTACCGGAAAAGGTAAAGTCTGAAAGTCTTACTTCCGAGATTAAGGCGGAGCTCCCCATCTGCAGCATCTTCAATAGAACCGACTGTGGTTCTTTGGTGCAGAGCCGAGTGAAGGGTCTGAATCAGAGGCTCAGGCGGTTGTGTCACAGTCTAGGCTGCAGATTCCTTGACTTGCGCCATCGGGTGGTGGCTTTTCGGATTCCGTTTAATAGGTCAGGAGTCTACTAGACACAGGAGGTGGCTACACGGGTAGCTGGGGCTATGTGGAAGGGACTGGGCGGTTTTTTAGGTTAGAGGGTCTCAGGGAGCCACAGAAGGGATGTCCGTCTAAAAATGGGAAGGTAAAACACAGTATGGTTGTTGTAGAAACGATTGGTATTGTAGTTGTAAATTGTCATAGCTGTGTTGGGAAAGAACCAGAGCTCCATGCCTTAATAAAAAACACTGAAGCTCAAATAGTTGTAGGTACAGAGAGCTGGCTGGAGCCGGAAATAATTTCAGCCCAATTTTATTCAAACGATCGAACAGTGTTTAGAAACGATAGATTAAATACAGATGGTGGTGAAGTATTTATTGCTGTCAGAAGTAGTTTCCCTTGCAGCGAAATTGAAGTAGATAGTTCGTGTGAAACAGTATGGGTTATACCTGACAATCGGACTAAACTGTTAATGGGATTGTTTTACCGCCCCCCCTCCCCCCCGACTGAGAAGATATAGTTGCTGAACAGTTAAAAAATAAAAAACATGAGTCTCATGTCAGATAAGTACCCCGCTCATACAATTATAGTCTGTGGTATGACTACGAAGTCTTTCGCGATGGAGTCCTTGCATAAAAAGCTCTCGGTTTACTTGCCGCGTCAAATTTGGATAAAATCCCAAGCTTTCGATGACTACCTCCGTCATCTTCGTCAGGGGTAGAACTGACTGTCGTGGACCGGTGAGGTGATACGGCGTGGCTGTGTGCTTCGTGCGGCTGCCTCGAGTCGAATGAAAATGCTGCTGCCTCAGAACAGGATGGGAACTTCCTGCCCCCACTCGCGCGCACAGCGCCAGCGCGTCTTATCAGTGTTGCGCAATCTTGATTTTCCAGCAACACGGTGCTAGTAATACTAGGCACCATGTTGCGCGGCTGCCTCGCTCAGCGGCTAAGTCCGCTTCAAGGTCACACGCCTTACACAGCAGCATAAGGCAAATTCACACAGCCACAGCCATTTATTTCATGGCTGTGTGAATTTGCCTTATGCTGCTGTGTAAGGCGTGTGACCTTGAAGCGGACTTAGCCGCTGAGCGAGGCAGCCGCGCAACATGGTGCCTAGTATTACTAGCACCGTGTTGCTGGAAAATCAAGATTGCGCAACACTGATAAGACGCGCTGGCGCTGTGCGCGCGAGTGGGGGCAGGAAGTTCCCATCCTGTTCTGAGGCAGCAGCATTTTCATTCGACTCGAGGCAGCCGCACGAAGCACACAGCCATGCTGTATCGCCACAGAACATACATGAGGAGGAGCAGACTTCCAGAGTACAAGACCGTGGATACTTTTAATTTTGTTCCTAATAATGTTGCTCAAGAAGAGCTACTGACTGGTCCCATCACATTTGTTGGATGCAAGATTAACTTTTCATGTACTACGACAGAACTTGTTCCTGGTAATTCATGGTTAACACTTGCTATAGTACGAGGTAGTGATAAGGCATTACTACGGCTAAGTCCGGTTCAAGGTCACACGCCTCACCGGTCCACGACAGTCAGTTCTACCCTTGACGAAGATGACGGAGGTAGTCATCGAAAGCTTGGGATTTTATCCAAATTTGACGCGGCAAGTAAACCGAGAACTTTTTATGCATAGTCTTTGGTGACTTTAATCTACCTGGAAAAATTGAACGTTTAAAGCCGACGGCAGGCATAAAAGGTCATCCGAAATTTTACTGAATGCTTTCTCAGAAAATTATTTTGAACAATTGGTTCATGAGCCCACTCGAAGCATAAATGGTTGTGAAAGCATACTTGACCTTTTAGGAACAAATAATCCTGGACAAATAGTGAGTATTGTGATGAATACAGGGTTTAGCGACCACAAGGCAGTTGCTGCTAGGCTGAATACCGTAACACCTACAACCATCAAAAAGGAACGTAAAGCATATCTATTTAAAAAAGCTGATAAAAAATGCTCTTAACGCCTTTTTAAGAGACCGTCTTCACTCCTTCTGATCTGATCATGTAAGTGTAGAAAAGTTGTGGAATGTTTTCAAAGAGATAGTATCGACAGCAGTTGAGAGATATATACCACATAAATCAATAAGTGATGGTACTGATCCCCCATGGTACACAAAACGGGTCAGATCGCTGTTGCAGAAGCAGCGAAAAAAGCATGCCAAATTTAAAAGAACACAAAACCCACAAGGTTGGCAATGTTTCACAGAAGTTCGAAATATGGCGCGTACTTCAATGCGAGATGTTTTTAATAATTTCCGCAACGAAATTCTGTCTCGAAATCTGGCAGAAAACCCAAAGAGATTCTGGTCATACATAAAGCACACCAGTGACAAGACGCAATCAATACTTTCACTGCGCGATAACAACAGTGAAGTCACTGATGACTGTGCCACTAAAGCAGGGTCATTAAACACGGTTTTCCGAAACTCCTTCAAAAAAATGGCTCTGAACACTATGGGACTTAACATCTTAGGTCATCAGTCCCCTAGAACTTAGAACTACTTAAACCTAACTAACCTAAGAACATCACACACATCCATGCCCGAGGCAGGATTCGAATCTGCGACCGTAGCAGTCCCGCGGTTCCGGATTGCAGCGCTAGAACCGCACGACCACCGCGGCCGGCGAAACTCCTACACCAAAGAAGACGATGTACATATTCCTGCATTCCAATCAAGAACAACTGCCAAGATGAGAAACATAGAAGTAGATATCCTCGGAGTAACGAAGCAGCTTAAATCACTTAATAAAGGCAAGGCCTCCGGTCCAGATTGTATACCAGTCAGGTTCCTCCCAGAGTGTGCTGATAAAATAGCTCCTTATATAGAAATTATATACAAGCACTTGCTCACAGAAAGATTCGTACCTAAAAATGGGGAAATTGCTCAAGTCACACCAATACACAAAAGGGAAGTAGGAGTAATCCGCTGAATAACAAGCCTATATCACTAACGTCGATTTGCAGTTGGGTTTTGGAACATATACTGTATTCGAACATTATGAAGCACCTCGAAGAAAACGATTTATTGACACATAGTCAGCACGGTTTCAGAAAATATCGTTCTTGTGGAACACAACTAGCTCTTTATGCTCATGAAGTAATAAATGCTATCGACAGGGGATATCAAATTGATTCCATATTTTTCGATTTCCAGAAGGCTTTCGACACCGTTCCTCAGAAGCGTCTCCTAACCAAACTGCGTGCCTACGGAGTATCGCCTCAGTTGTGCGACTGTATTCGTGATTTCCTGTCATAAAGGTCACAGTTCGCAGTAATAGACGGAAACTCATCGAGTATAACAGATGTAATATCCGGCGTTCCCCAAGGAAGTGTTATAGGCCCTCCAGTGTTCCTGATCTATATTAACGACATAGGAGACAATCTGAGAAGCCGTCTTAGATTTTTTGCAGATGATGATGTCATTTACCGTCTTGTAAAGTCATCATATGATCAAAACGACTTGCAAAATGACTTAGATAAGATATCTGTACGGTGCGAAAAGTGGCATTTCACCCCGAATAAGGGAAAGTGTGAAGATATTCACATGTGTACTAAAAGAAATCAGCTAAATTTCGATTACGCGATAAGTCACACAAATCTGAAGGCTGTAAATTCAACTAAATACTTAGGGATTACAATTACAAATAACCTAAACTGCAACGATCACGTAGGTAATATTGTGGGTAGAGCAACCAAAGACTGCGATTTATTGGCAGAACACTTGCAACAGTTCTAGTAAAGAGACTGCTTACACCACGGTTGTCCGCCCTATTATGGGGTATTGCTCAGCGGTGTGGGATCCGCATCCGGTGGGACTGACGGATGACATCGAAAAAGCGCAAAGAAGGGCAGCTCGTTTTGTATTATCGCGAAATAGGGAAGATAGTGTCACAGGCATGATACGTGAATTGGAGTGGCAATCATTACAACAAAGGCGTTTTTCGTTGCGACGGGATCTTCTCATGAAATTTCAGTCACCAGTTTTCTCCTCCGATTGTGAAAACATTATGTTGGCACCCACCTACATAGGGAGAGATGATCATCACGATAAAATAAGAGAAATCAGGGCTCGCACAGAAAAATTTGAGTGCTCGTTTTTCCAGCTGTGGAGAGACAGCTTGGAGGTGGTTCATTGAACCCTCTGGCAGGCACTTTATTGTGAATAGCAGAGTAATCACGTAGATTTAGATGAGTATCTTCTTCACACTTTCGAGACAAATAAACGAACCTATTACGAAGCTCGCTGTTCTTCTCTGGATCTGCTCTGTTTCCTCAGTCAGCCCTATCTGCTATGGGAAACAAACTGACGAGTAAAAGTCAAATATCGGTCGTAGGAGAGTTTTTTAAGCTACGTTCTACGCATGGACTGCACTTCCCGTGGGTTACTTTCATACAATTTGTTTCATGTGTGTAGAAGTGCTAAAGGACTTTATGTCCGTAAATTATGGAGAATTACGCAGGGATAAAATTTACGGGGGCTCAAATATTATCGCCTTCGGTACTTTATATTTGTGGTAGCGTGAGGGTTCCACCGTACCTACTGTGGTGAGTTGTGGTACACCGTCGCGTATATGTGCAACTTCCGAAATAAGTTTCATACCTTCTCCTTGACCTTGTCTGAGAGGTAAGATTCGCTTAAGGTTCAATAAATATAATGGTTCCGGATCCACCATTGGGCTCCAGTGATCCATCGTAGGCATCTCCTACATCTACATCTACATCTACATTGATACTCCGCAAGCCACCCAACGGTGTGTGGCGGAGGGCACTTTACGTGCCACTGTCATTACCTCCCTTTCCTGTTCCAGTCGCGTATGGTTCGCGGGAAGAACGACTGCCTGAAAGCCTCCGTGCGCGCTCTAATCTCTCTAATTTTACATTCGTGATCTCCTCGGGAAGTATAAGTAGGGGGAAGCAATATATTCGATACCTCATCCAGAAACGCACCCTCTCGAAACCTGGCGAGCAAGCTACACCGCGATGCAGAGCGCCTCTCTTGCAGAGTCTGCCACTTGAGTTTATTAAACATCTCCGTAACGCTATCACGGTTACCAAATAACCCGGTGACGAAACGCGCCGCTCTTCTTTGGATCTTCTCTATCTCCTCCGTCAACCCGACCTGGTACGGATCCCACACTGATGAGCAATACTCAAGTATAGGTCAAACGAGTGTTTTGTAAGCCACCTCCTTTGTTGATGGACTACATTTTCTAAGCACTCTCCCAACGAATCTCAACCTGGTACCCGCCTTACCAACAATTAATTTTATATGATCATTCCACTTCAAATCGTTCCGTACGCATACTCCCAGATATTTTACAGAAGTAACTGCTACCAGTGTTTGTTCCGCTATCATATAATCATACAATAAAGGATCCTTCTTTCTATGTATTCGCAATACATTACATTTGTCTATGTTAAGGGTCAGTTGCCACTCCCTGCACCAAGTGCCTATCCGCTGCAGATCTTCCTGTATTTCGCTACAATTTTCTAATGCAGCAACTTCTCTGTATACTACAGCATCATCCGCGAAAAGCCGCATGGAACTTCCGACACTATCTACTAAGTCACACTATCCTTTGTATAACCTGTAACTTCTTGTAGTTAGTGGCACACGTAGTACCCCAATAGGTCGATCCATACAAAATACACGGTTCGACTGTGGCGTGGTACAGCTGGAGTTTCGTGCGTTGGCTGAGGTACGATCTCTTCAGAAATGGGAGGAGAGCATCCAGCACTTTGAGGCCAGACGTCTTCTTCTCCATAATGTGATTACTATACAGCAGTTTGCCGTCCAGATGCACTCCAAGGTATTTTACTGTTGTTACCCAGGGAAGTGGCTGGTCTGATATCCGTAGGCGTTCATTGACGATGGGTCTCCGACGTGTGAAGACAATAACTCCGGTTCTAGTTGGCGCTGCATCCGTGTGACGAGGTGGTCCATTCTAGTTCCTGCAGTCAGGAGCGCTGTGTCGTCAGCGTAGAAACTGGCAGTAACATGTAACACCGTCGGGAGGTCGTTAATGTGTAAACTAAACAGCAATGCAGATATGGCCGATCCTTGTGGAAGTCCTTCAAGGACAGGCCGTGTTGTTGAATTCTTGTCATCAATGCGGACATGTAATCTGCGATCCTGGAGAAAATTGTCGAGAAGTTTTAAATAGCAATCTGGCAGGGGAGTGGTACGTCGGAGCTTGACGATCAAGTTACGTCGCCATGTTTTATCGTAAGCCTTCTCTATTTCGAGAATGACTCCAATGGTACGTTTTTTTCTTATTGAAATTGTCTTGGATAGATTCAGTGATGCATAGTAGATGTAACTCAGCCGATAGCTTCCCCTGGAATCCAAACTGCTCGTCGGATGATGTTGTGTGCCACAATGATGTCCAGCATGCGTTTCATTAGACACGTTCCAGTACCTTTACCAGCATCGGCAGTAAGCTTATGTGTCCGTAGTTGTCAGGATGTGAGAGATCCTTGCCCTTGCCCGCATCTCGTGGTCGTGCGGTAGCGTTCTCGCTTCCCACGCCCGGGTTCCCGGGTTCGATTCCCGGCGGGGTCAGGGATTTTCTCTGCCTCGTGATGGCTGGGTGTTGTGTGCTGTCCTTAGGTTAGTTAGGCTTAAGTAGTTCTAAGTTCTAGGGGACTTATGACCACAGCAGTTGAGTCCCATAGTGCTCAGAGCCATTTGAACCATTTGAGATCCTTGCCCGGTTTTGGTACTGGCACTATTCTGGCAATCTTCCGTGCCTCGGGGAAGTATCCAGTCCTGAGACAGCTGTTCACTATCCGGGTGAGAAGCACGATAGGCTTTGTCAGTAGGTGTTTCAATTCCGTTTTGCCGATTCTATCTGTTCCGGGTGAGGTGTGTTTGCTATACTTGATAATCCTCCGAATTTCCTCCGGCGTTGTCAGCTGCGGCATAATATTAGTCGGGGCATCCCGAATAGCTTCCCATTCCGCCGCTGTGTCCTCTTCTGCACGGTGGAGTGCATCATCTCCATCCTCCGTGGGGCGCGTAGTCATCTGTTGTTGGTATGTACCCGCATACAGCTCCGCCTGCGCCAATGAGTCGTACAAGAGGCCACGGGGTCCTCGAATTGCCCTTTTGGGGGGCTGTTGCTGTCTGAGACTTTTAACTATTCGCCATTCATCTTTGGTGCGTAATAGAAAGTGGTCTATTCGGAGTTCCCACGTGTGTTGCTTCCAGTCCTGAACCTTCCGCCGGAGTTCTCGGGTTAGTCTGTGATTCTCCCGTCTATCATCTTGTCTTAAGTTCCTACAGTGGTGGTGGAAACTCGTCATAATTGACTTCTGGTTGCAGGCGCTGCGTGAGTGATCGTTGTTTCGCACTGTTCATCTTCTTCGTGAATACTTCGACTGCCACATCAATCGCTTCTTTGGTAGTAACAACCTGGGTTGGTCACACATTGTTTTTGAGGTGCGTTTGGAACTGCTGCCAGTCGTAAGTCCTTGTCGTCGGCGGTGGGAGTTGCAAAGTGGGCCTCTCTATGAGTCCTAACACCGGTCTGTGGTTCGACGAAAGATCATCCAGCGTCTGCAGATGCAGATTGCGATGTCCAGAACATCGGGGTCTTGTATCTGGACGTACGGTATCCTCGTCGGTTCCCGTTGGCCGTGGACGGAAACATGTAAATCCTCAACCAGTGCAAACAACATATGTCCTTTTGGGTTAGTCTTACGGGAATTCAAGGCAACATGTTTATTGTTAATATACCCTCCAGGGAGGATCTTGTCATAACCCTCTGTGGCAGCGTAAAGATCTTCTGGGTGGAGAGGCTTCTTTGGGCTATGGGAAGCTGCAATACAGGTGATGTTTCCAAGCGTCGTGTGGATTGTTACTGCCGTGGTCTCTGGAGTTGGGGTAAATGTTCTTGGTGGTTACGAATGCATTTTCTGGTCAGAACTGCGGTCCGTCCACCCCGTTGGTCCCACCTGTCCGTCCTGTAGATGTGCATGTTCCTCAAGCGGAGGTCGGTTGACTCATGGAGATGTGTTTCGGAGACAAATGCTACGTCTATCCTGTGGCGATGTAAGAAGTCCGTGAATTCTGTTTTCTTCAGTTTCAGGCCGTTGACATTCCAGATGCCGAAGTTGAGATTCCTCGTGTGATACCGTCTATTCATTTAGGGTGCTTGAAAAGCTGTCAGTACGCTTTCAACAAGCGAGAGTATAGGCGTCAGCTTCTGCTAGAGGACGGTGAGTAGTTGAACAATATCTGTTAACGCTGGTGTAAAGGTGGTCGACCAGGCAGATGATGTCTCCACTGGTGTTGACGTCAGTGTGTGGGCTTCGGAGTGAGAGAGCTGTTGTCTTGTCTGTCGTGGAGTCACTCTGGGTGCCGGTTGTGGTCGAGAGTCGATTGTTTCCGCAGGGAGAGGTGCCGCTTGTTCTTGGGTGGCCGGAATCGCCGCCATGGCCGAGTTCTTCGCAATTATAGGCAGTTGTGGGGTCGACTTCTTTGGTGTCCTTCAAGTATATTTCCGTAGGAGTTCTTGATATTTGGGGCAGCCACATTAGGTCGCTGGATGTTCTTGTTCACAATTGGCGCAATTTGGGATTTGGGGGCCCTGTCCTGGGATAGGCACAATTCGATGATTTGTGGGAGCCACCGCAGCGGACGCAGCGGGCTGGCATGCTGCAGTAGTTCGCTGTATGCTCGAAACGTTGACAGTGTCGACACTGAACTGGTCTTTCTTCACTATTATAGGTTTCTATCATCACTTGTGTGTAGAGCAGATACTTGACATCATATACCTTGTCACTGTCTTTTCCGGATGGGAGGGTGACTCGGTACACAGGTTGCGGTGTCAGTAGTTTCGTCTTCTCGTCGCGTTCCTTAAATTGCTAGACATGTAGCACTTTGAAGCTTTTTTCCTTGAGGGCATAGTAAAGTTGTTCCTCAGTAACTTCAACTGGAAGGCGTTTGACAACTACTTTCAATTCTCTGTCGTCTGGTGCTTGGTGCGTAAAATATGAGAAGCTGTGGTTCGTGAAGCATTTTATTGCACATCTTTGGTCTTCGAAGTTTTAAGGTTTCCCGCTAGAAGTACGTTGAGCGTTTCATTGAGGTGAACGTAATCCGTGTAATAAATAGTGACCGGGGGCATTTTGCGAAGCACATTCTTGTATCTGTCCACGGCTTCTGCGGCAATAGAAGTTTGTGCCAGTGGCTTGTTGGCGGGTGATGGAGGCGCAGCTTGAGGTGTGAGTGGGGCGAATCGCTTCGTTGTGGGGATGCCATGGTCTCTTGCTCGTCTCTTAGCCGGCTTGGCTAAGTCCTTGGCTAATGCGTAGCTTTTGCGCCGTTTGTTGTGTACGAGCGTAAAGTCCCACTGAGCGTGTGGGGAGTCGTTGTCGTTTTCTGCTGGAAAGGCCGCTGCCATGTCCGCGTCTTCCTCCGTTTGGTGGGTGTGCTGTGATTCGACATCTGAGTCCATAGCTGGCGATGCCAGTCACGTGTCGTTATCCTGCTCTTGCGTTTCCCTTGAAAACCGGATATGGCATTGTATGTCCTTCAGCGTTTCTTTGTTTTCCTCCCGACATATATCGAGTCTTCTGGCGTAGTCCTGGCGGTCGTCTTCATTACTGCGTCCGTCGTGGTGTAGCGTATGACCGACGTCCGAATACGGTTTCGTCGTGTGCTGTGTAGTCTTCTGCTGTCGAATAGGTCCTGTCGATCGTCGTTCTATCCTGTCACGAACCGGTGCCGTAGCCTGGGTCGTCAACCTGTGTGGAGCGGCCGCTGAGGCGTCCGGCGGGCCAGGCCCGACCGACCGACCAGCTGCCGACTCCGGCGCGTCCGAGGCAGCTGCCCGGCCCTGCGCGCATCGTCCTCGCTCGTCGGCATCGCGCACTCAACTGTGTGTGCGCGTTAGGTAGCACCACGTAACTGCGGGTACGGTGGCACCATCTATTAGTAGAGAGGCTGACTCGTACACACCGTTTGACGTTGCACAGCGCCAGTCTGGTTTCACGCTGAAGAGAAGGCGTTCACGAAGTTATCGTCCACTACCGAATATGCAGGTGAGTAAGCAGGAACAATGAGAAGTGCTTCGATTTTTTGGGTCGGAGCGTGTTGGAGGCTGTTAAACGTATCGACGGTTGAAGGCTGTGTACGGTCAGTACAGTCTGAGTCGTTCAAGTGTTGTGGAATAGCGCAAACAGTTCCTTGAGGGACTCGAGTCACTGAAAGACGATGCTCGTCGTGTGTCATTACACCGGAAATGGTTTGCGAATGTGAACGCTTTAGTCTTGGACAAAGGCAGAATCACCGTGGACGAGATCAATCGGTTACTGGGTATTAGCGTGGGCACCGCCCACACCATAGTGCATCAACACTTGAACTGTCGAAAAATCTGTGCGCAGTGGGTTCCCCACCAACTAACTGGCCGCCGAACAGCGCAGTATTTGAATGGCGCTGTCTTTTAATCATCTGCAACGTTATCGTGAGGAGGAATACGGCCTTCTGTCGCGTATTGTCACAGGTGACGAAACATTGCGTCACCATTTTCAACTGGAAAGCAAGGATCAGAACAAGCAGTGGAAACATGTGACTTCACCACCTCGTGCACACCAGTTCTTGTAAGCCTATGATGTCCTCCTTTTTTGACGACAAGGGTCCACACCTTGTCGTGTTCCTGGAACGGGGAACCACCATAAATGCCCAGCGTTATCAAGCCGCTTTACAAAATCTTAGACGAGCCATCAAGTCGAAACGCCGAGGCATGTTGTCCAACGGCGTTATCTTCCTGCACGATAATGCCCGCCCACACTCGGCCAATGCGGTGAAGCCGACATTGCAGCAGTTTAGGTGGGAAACGCTGGAACATCCACCGTACAGTCCCGAATATTCAGCGTGTGACTTTTATGTGCTTGGACCATTGAAACAAGCTATTCGTGGACATCGATTCGTAACAGACGACGAAGTTTGTGACTGGGTTCAGGCCTGGATCCGACAGCAGCCTACTAGCTTCTTCAAGGATGGAATCGACCGGCTAGTGTCGCAATGGGATAAATGTGCCAACAGTTTTGGCGACTATTTTGGAGTATGTGTACTGTGTATAACTACATTTTTGAGTTAATAAAATCGTTACCGTTACTTTACACTAGTGACCGGATTTCATTTGAATTCCCCTTATACATTATGTTGTTGTTGTTGTTGTTGTGGTCTTCAGTCCTGAGACTGGTTTGATACAGCTCTCCATGCCACTCTATCCTGTGCAAGCTTCTTCATCTCCCAGTACCTACTGCAATCTACATCCTTCTGAATCTGCTTAGTGTATTCATCTCTTGGTCTCCCTCTACGATTTTTACCCTCCACGCTGCCCTCCAATGCTAAATTTGTGATCCCTTGATGCCTCAAAACATGTCCTACCAACCGTTCTCTTCTTCTAGTCAAGTTGTGCCACAAACTTCCCTTCTCCCCAATCCTATTCAATACCTCCTCATTACGTGATCTACCCACCTTATCTTCAGCATTCTTCTGTGGCACCACATTTCGAAAGCTTCTATTCTCTTCTTGTCCAAACTAGTTATCGTCCATGTTTCACTTCCATACATGGCTACACTCCATAGTCCGCAGCTCGTGGTCGTGCGGTAGCATTCTCGCTTCCCACGCCCGGGTTCCCGGGTTCGATTTCCGGCGGGGTTAGGGATTTTCTCTGCCTCGTGATGACTGGGTGTTCTGTGATGTCCTTAGGTTAGTTAGGTTTAAGTAGTTCTAAGTTCTAGGGGACTGATGACCATAGATGTTAAGTCCCATAGTGCTCAGAGCCATTTTTTGCTACACTCCATACAAATACATTCAGAAACGACTTCCTGACACTTAAATCTAAGCTCGATGTTAACAAATTTCTCTTCTTCAGAAACGCTTTCCTTGCCATTGCCAGTCTACATTTTATATCCTCTCTACTTCGACCATCATCAGTTATTTTACTCCCTAAATAGCAAAACTCTTTTACTACTTTAAGTGTCTCATTTCCTAATCTAATTCCCTCAGCATCACCCGATTTGATTTGACTACATTCCATTATCCTCGTTTTGCTTTTGTTGATGTTCATCTTATATCCTCCTTTCAAGACACTGTCCATTCCGTTCAACTGCTCTTCCAAGTCCTTTGCTGTCTCTGACAGAATTACAATGTCATCGGCGAACCTCAAAGTTTTTACTTCTTCTCCATGAATTTTAATACCTACTCCGAATTTTTCTTTTGTTTCCTTTACTGCTTGCTCAATATACAGATTGAATAACATCGGGGAGAGGCTACAACCCTGTCTCACTCCTTTCCCAACCACTGCTTCCCTTTCGTGCCCCTCGACTCTTATAACTGCCATCTGGTTTCTGTACAAATTGTAAATAGCCTTTCGCTCCCTGTATTTTACCCCTGCCACCTTCAGAATTTGAAAGAGAGTATTCCAGTTAACATTGTCAAAAGCTTTCTCTAAGTCTACAAATGCTAGAAACGTAGGTTTGCCTTTTCTTAATCTTTCTTCTAAGATAAGTCGTAAGGTTAGTATTGCCTCACGTGTTCCAATATTTCTACGGAATCCAAACTGATCTTCCCCGAGGTCCGCTTCTACCAGTTTTTCCATTCGTCTGTAAAGAATTCGCGTTAATATTTTGCAGCTGTGACTTATTAAACTGATAGTTTGGTAATTTTCACATCTGTCGACACCTGCTTTCTTTGGGATTGGAATTATTATATTCTTCTTGAAGTCTTAGGGTATTTCGCCTGTCTAATACATCTTGCTCACCAGATGGTAGAGTTTTGTCATGACTGGCTCTCCCAAGGCCATCAGTAGTTCTAATGGAATGTTGTCTACTCCCGGGGCCTTGTTTCGACTCAGGTCTTTCAGTGCTCTGTCAATCTCTTCACGCAGTATCTTATCTCCCATTTCGTCTTCATCTACATCCTCTTCCATTTCCATAATATTGTCCTCAAGTACATCGCCCTTGTATAAACCGTCTATATACTCCTTCCACCTTTCTGCCTTCAATTCTTTGCTTAGAACTGGGTTGCCATCTGAGCTCTTGATATTCATACAAGTGGTTCTCTTCTCTCCAAAAGTCTCTTTAATTTTCCTGTAGGCAGTATCTATCTTACCCCTAGTGAGACAGGCCTCTACATCCTTACATTTGTCCTCTAGCCATCCCTGCTTAGCCATTTTGCACTTCCTGTCGTTGTCATTTTTGAGACGTTTGTACTCCTTTTTGCCTGCTTCATTTACTGCATTTTTGTATTTTCTCCTTTCATCAATTAAATTCAATATTTCTTTTGTTACCCAAGGATTTCTATTAGCCCTCGTCTTTTTACCTACTTGATCGTCTGCTGCCTTCACTACTTCATCCCTCAGAGCTACCCATTCTTCTTCTACTGTATTTCTTTCCCCCATTCCTGTCAATTGTTCCCTTATGCTCTCCCTGAAACTCTCTACAACCTCTGGATCTTTCAGTTTATCCAGGTCCCATCTCCTTAAATTCCCACCTTTTTGCAGTTTCTTCAGTTTCAATCTGCAGTTCATAACCAATAGATTGTGGTCAAAATCCACATCTGCCCCTGGAAATATCTTACAATTTAAAACCTGGTTTCTAAATCTCTGTCTTACCATTATATAATCTGTCTGATACTTTTTAGTATCTCCAGGATTCTTCCAGGTATACAACCTTCTTTTATGATTCTTGAACCAAGTGTTAGCTATGATTAAGTTATGCTCTGTGCAAAATTCTACAAGGCGGCTTCCTCTTTCATTTCTTCCCCCCAATCCATATTCACCTACTATGATTCCTTCTCTCCCTTTTCCTACTGACGAATTCCAGTCACCCACGACTATTAAAATTTCGTCTCCCTTCACCACCTGAATAATTTCTTTTATCTCGTCATACATTTCATCAATTTCTTCATCATCTGCAGAGCTAGTTGGCATATAAACTTGAACTACTGTAGTAGGCATGGGCTTTGTGTCTATCTTGGCCACAATAATGCGTTCACTATGCTGTTTGTAGTAGTTAACTCGCACTCATATTTTTTTATAACTATCCATTTCCCTTTTTAAATTTTCTAATCTACCTGCCCGATTAAGGGATCTGACATTCCACGCTCCGATCCGTAAAACGCCAGTTTTCTTTCTCCTGATAACGACATCCTCTTGAGTAGTCCCCGCCCGGAGATCCGAATGGGGGACTATTTTACCTCCGGAATATTTTACCCAAGAGGACGCCATCATCATTTAATCATACAGTAAAGCTGCACGTCCTCGGGAAAAATTACGGCTGTAGTTTCCCCTTGCTTTCAGCCGTTCGCAGTACCAGCACAGCAAGGCCGTTTTGGTTAATGTTACAAGGCCAGATCAGTCAATCATCCAGACTGTTGCCCCTGCAACTACTGAAAAGGCTGCTGCCCCTCTTCAGGAACCACATGTTTGTCTGGCCTCTCAACATATACCCCTCCGTTGTGGTTGCACCTACGCTACGGCCATCTGTATCGCTGAGGCACGCAAGCTTCCCCACCAACGGCAAGGTCCATGGTTCATGGGGGGGGGGGGATTATACATTATATACTTTATATTTTTGTTGAAGGTGAGTATTAAATGCCAATACCTGCAGAAAGCGTCGTCCTTCATTTCGCAACAATTTTCTAGCTTTGCGACTTCTCAGTATGCAACAGCACCACCCAGGAAGAGTCTGCCCATGTCTGACTTCTTACACGAGGCTATTTATATATATTGTGAACAATGGTCCCATAACACACTCTCTGTGTACCCTGGACGTTAACTTTACGTCTGAAGGCTCCTCTTCATTTAGATGTCATGTCTTTGTTAGGGATTCTTCAATCCTATCACAGAACTGGCCGCAAATTCCGTTAGCAAATATTTTGTTCATTAGGTGACAGCACGATACCTTATAGAATGTCTCTAGGAAATCGAGAAACATGGTTTCAACCTGTGCGCCTGTGCCTTTCGAGTTTCCTCTGCGAACAAAATGAGGTGTAAGGTACTACATGGAAGATACAGGTTGTCGATGATTAAAGTTCCAGTTCCAAAACGGTGTAGAATGAGAACCATCGCTCAGAATGACGTCTAAGATAAACAACATATTATTGACGCAGGAGGAAACAATATGGAACAAAAAGAAAATTACCAATCGATGGCGCTGTAAGTGACTTGACGTTATGGTTCGGCTACAAATTACAAATGAAAAATGAATCACAATACGACGGCTATGGCTTGAGTTGCGTATTACACCATCCGAACTTTTCAATGAGCATGACTGCAGATGTTCGTCAGTCAACGCTTGTGACACTGTTAGTTAAGGAAGTCTATCCACCACGACGAGGGTGTACCACATCGGATGGGAAAAAACGATGTTTAATTTCGTGAGGCCAAAAATAGCATAAAAGCAAAATTGGTTTTTAATTACCCGCATAAAACGCAAAATAAGATTGGTTTCTAATGGTCATGAGACTGGTGCAAGGTATGTTCAATATGGTGTCAACCTTTTTCTGCCACGGGTTGAAATCGAGAAACAGTATGTTCCACAACAGATCGGAGTGTGTCGGAGGTCACGTTGAAAACGCGTAACGCAATGCGTGCATAAAATTCTGCTACGTTCGTTATTGGAGCACTGAACTCAACATCTTTCAGATAACTCCACAGCGTTTACCAGTGACGGTACAAGTAACAGAACTCGCAGCACTCATCACCTCGAAAAAATGCGGCCTTACGCTAAACGATGGCGACAACAAGCGCCGCATACTCGTCTTTGCAGAACGGAGTGGCACAGGTTAATGTGCGTTCTGATTTTCTGTTGCCCATATTCGGCACTTGTGCGTACCGAGATGTCCATTGAGATGCAAATGGGCTTCGTCTACCGATATAGTGTTCCGTGGCCAATCCTTGGCCACTTCCATGCGAGCAAGAAATTCCGAACGTTTGTCAACTCCTGAACATGGCTGGTTTTGTAGGGATAGCAACGCAGGAGGTTTAGTAGGATTTTATGCACCGTACTTGGAGGCAAGTCAAACGTTCGGGCAATTCCTCGTGCACTGCATGGTTGCACACCACCGCCCAACCCCTCCTGCAGAGCTGTAGCCACAACTTCGAAATCTCGGATCAGCTACTTTCCTCTCTCTGCCACATTGCATTTCAAAAGAACCCGCCTTTTCTAATTTTGTAGTAAGTTCTTCTAGCCCCTAGCTGACATCGGAATGATGCATTTTTTCATATCCTCCAGTGTCCAAAACTTCTGCAGGGCTACTGGTGCACAGCCACGTTTCCATTGGTCTATTTTTTTCGCATGACGTTTCCCCCTGCGTCAATAATACCCATTTCTGCACTTTGGTTCTCTTTCTACAGAGTTTTGAAACTGGAACTTTAATTACGAACACCCTGCACTTGGTATCGATACTACTGATTTTCTATTCTACTCCATTCGCTTACTGAACTAGTAAAATAACTGTCTATGTGGCTCTCTCATCTTATTCCCATAAAACCTACAAAATGTACTGCCTGACAAAAGTGCGAAGCATCCGCACAGTGTGCAGGAAACAAAATGTAACACTTCTGACACTAAATGTAACTGGGTTTTCTCTTTTGATGCTAGTCAATTGTCAGGATGAGCATTACTGCAAAGGGCATTTGATTCTAAAGCATTACGTCAGGGTGAAAAACACTAAATAAATTAATTTTTCTCTCTTAACAACACGTGGGCGGGGTGGGTTCTTCATTGGCTCGGGTATGAGGTAGGATGAAACAGCATTTTTACATAAGATAACTTTTATTGAAAGTTTTGTACAACTGTTTCCTTACTGGATGTTCTGGCTCGGAGAGCGGCAGCTGTGTCGTTTGCGAAGCCTTCTGCTGCGGCAGCGGCGGCGTCTGATTACTCGTGGCGGTGTGTATCTCGCGTCGCCGTCTCGCCCAGTTGACTGGTGGCGCGCATCGTGCTGTGGCCCGTTTAATCATTGGGAGCCAAGCCGTCAATCGGATGGTGATACCTTGGATGTGGCGTCCCAGTGTTTCTCTTCTCTAAGCGGCGGCGTGTGTCAGTGTTGTGGGTCGGCCAGCGGAGTGGTGCGGCGGGGGAAGGCCAGTGTCCCGGACTCGAACAACAGACTCCCGCTTGCCAGTCTTCGGCTGTCAGATCTTCATCCCAGCTCACAGGTGACTGCTGACGTGAGGCCGTCTCCTTCCCGTCCTCACGAGTCACCCGGGTACGTAAGAATCAGTCTTCAAATACCTTTTAACTTCTGTCTTCTGGCGCCGAGGCTGCTGCTTGCTATTCCATTACAGCGGCGGACTTGGTGCGTCTGTGTATGATGTAGTCTCTTCTTGCATGACGGTCTTCAGCACCGAAACTGGCTGAAAACTACTGCTACTCTTCTTGTTGGGCCCACTGCGTCTCGCGTATTTATTCACTTCAGCTCACTGGAGGTGAACGACTTCACGGTCATTGCCTCTTCTGTCAAGTTGAAAAGCTTCTCGAAGAATCTTCGTAACGTCAGTCATTGGCTCTTGGAATGTAGGCGAGGGCCTTTGATCGCATGTGACAATTGAGAAACACGTGAGCCGGTCGGGCGATGCCCTGACGGCTGAATCGACAGCGCCCGCTTATGTGGGCAGGGCGATGGCTTCTCCTGAACGTGCTATGCTGACTTGCAAGCGCCGGCCGTTGCCACTGCTACTTTGCCCGCTGTTTCCCAGTGTGTAATTCTTCTAAACCAAACTAAGTTT
Source organism: Schistocerca serialis cubense (assembly GCF_023864345.2). Classification (NCBI taxonomy): domain Eukaryota; kingdom Metazoa; phylum Arthropoda; class Insecta; order Orthoptera; family Acrididae; genus Schistocerca; species Schistocerca serialis. The sequence continues at coordinate 5,265,672 of NC_064640.1, forward strand.
TTCATTTATTTTCTAATTTCTACTTCACTTCACATTGATTTAACTAATTTATTCACCTAAGTACCACTCAACAAAAACGAAACTTAATGAGTTGAGAGGTTATGTGATGTTATATCAGTGATTACAAAATCGAGTCAAGTTTACAGAAAACTAGCAGTATGAGCCAACTTATCAGTATGATGTTGCACGCCTCTGGATGTATGCACTGATTTGGTTCGCCGGCCGGAGTGGCCGAGCGGTTCTAGGCGCTTCAGTCCGCAACCGCGCTGCTGCTACAGTCGCAGGTTCGAATCCCACCTCGGGCATGGTTGTGTGTGATGTCCTTAGGTTAGTTAGGTTTAATTAGTTCTAAGTTCTAGGGGACTGATAGCTTGAGAAGTTAAGTCCCATAGTGCTCAGAGCCATTTTTTTGATTTGGTTCGGAAGATTTTTGGAAAGGTGTTGTATCCTCAACTGTAACACGCTGGGCCATAACTATTTGAAATGGTCCTTGATGCACTGGATACGGGCAGCGGGACAGAGCTAGTGCCAGAGCTGGTCCCTCACATGTGCTGTCGGGGACAGAGCGGGGTATCCCGCGGAAGTACCTAAACATCACACAGGGACATGTGGCATGTGTGGACGAGCACTGTCCTGTAGGAAAATGGTACCACCATAGTGTTGCGTGAGAATTAATAAACTAGGACGCAGGATATTTGTGTCGTACTGTTGTCCCTCAATCACTACCAGCTGTGGCCCGAAGTCATACCCTACGGCCTCCCATACCATGACGCCAGGAGTAACACCATTGTGCCTCCCAAAACATTGGAAGAGTGGGACTTCTTCCGGGTCGCAGCAATGGTCATGTGGGATAGTGCAGAACTGCGATTAATTGCTCAATGGAGTGGGAACCAGCTCGTCAGTTGCCTGTCCTTCCCAGTCATGGCACCACTCCAAACGCAGCCGTTTGTGTCCATCCATTGCTCTATTTCCTTAATAGCGGAAAACCCCAAAATTGGAGGCAGGTTTGAAGCAGTCCACTTTCCCTACATATATAACGGCGGAAAATTCAAAACCTCTCGAGAAATTTAAAAAAATCAAGAGTATTCCCCACACCTGTGATGTCACATTTCAGAGTGCAGTGTAAATGGATGGTAAATTCAAAAATGGGCAATTATCCTAGTGATGAGAAATCCAAGATGGCTGACCTGAGGATAATAATGCAGCCTACACGGTTGTCAGATCCTGACATCGCCGTGCGGAGAGGCCGGGCGGTTGGGCCGCCATGTCCCGGATTGCGCGGCCCGTCCTACCGTAGGTTCGATTCCTCCCTCGGCCATGGGTGTGTGTGTTGTTCTTAGCATAAGTTTAAGTAGTGTGTAAGTCTAGGGACCGATGACCTCAGCAGTTTGATCCTTAAGGGATTCACACACATTTGAACGTTCTCACATCACAGACTAATGACCCATTATTCAGATAGGGTGAAAAATTAAAAAAAAAATTCAACATGGTCCCTTGTGCTAAGGATAGCTTCTGGTCCTAAGTTACAAACGGCAGGAGATTCAAAAACCATTGGTTTTCACGACATCTAAGACATTACAGTTTACTTGCCTAAAGTTTTAAATCGGTGCAGACTGCATATTAAAACAATTTATTCCAGCGTATTAACCATAACTTTAGAACCCAAAAGCTGACATGTCCCAAGTTTAAGCATTAAGTAGGAGTGTCGGAAATATTTGATAGTCTAGAAGAAGTCGAACATCTTTCAATGTCAAAATGAGCAAACTTGTAGAATTTCACGAATTCCACACGTACAGCTGTTTGACAGCTCATTCACTGACACTTGCATCATTCACCAGCAGAAAACTTCGAGCACAAGTGCCCTCGCTGAAGGAATCGCACAGGCATTCATCAGAAAAGCATTTAGAAGTCCTATGGAAACGTGGAAACCTGCTGAGAAACACCTTGCCAGCTGGCCGGTGTGGCCGAGCGGTTCTAGGCGCTTCAGTCTGGAACCGCGCGACCGCTACGGTCACAGGTTCGAATCCTGCCTCGGGCATGGATGTGTGTGATGTCCTTAGGTTAGTTAGGTTTAAGTAGTTCTAAGTTCTGGGGGACTGATGACCTTTGAAGTTAAGTCCCGTAGTGCTCGGAGCCATTTGAACCATTTTTGAACACCTTGCCAGAAAACAGAAGTTCCAGTCAACCACCATTCGATAGCGTCCACTAACACGTTTTGCAAATGGGTTACACCTTCAGATTCACCAGTTGTCTCCATTTAAAAGCACATTAGAGACTTCAAATGTCCTGTGTACATCGTAAAACACCTTCAATTTACATACGCAATCGATTAAAATCGCTGGATAATTCAATTCCAGGGTGAACACTATTTCACCATCTATTTATTGGAAGAATTATTGGAATTTAAAGTATCACCCACATAGATATCAGATTTATATCACACTATAGCCTATCTTAAATGAAACTCAGTGCTAGTTAAAGAATAATACTATCACCTATCAAAGCAGTGTGTAGTCTTTGTGGTATATCTATGTGGTCTTTGTGGTATATCTAGTCGAGAATGTATGGCATGAATCTACTACAACCAGTGCTAAAGCTACTGCTACTACTGCTGCAGCTAGTTGGGCACCTATTGGAATCTGTGCTGTGATTCTGCTGCTACTACCTTACTGAAATCGCCATGGGACGTACTGTTTGAATCTAGGCAATGACTATTACTCAACCAACTGCACCACAATGACCACATATCTGTATGTTCATGTTTGCACCGCGTTTCCACGCACAACATCATAAGTGAAGGTGGTATAAGGCTGAAGTCGTCCTGCAGTGGTTTGAGGAGACTCACGTTAATGGCGTAGCCGTCAGATTCGTCTTATCCGAACGTCCCTGTGGCGCTATACAACATAATTTATGCATCCGCTATTTAGGAAATTATGTAACCATGTTATTTCAGATACCTCTGTAATTCTCAAAGAATATGCTGCAGCACTGCTTCACTAGCATGTTTGATCTGCACACAATCCTAACCTGTGATGTGGAGTGCAATTTAAGTCGAAACAACAGATTCCTTGCTTCTGTGAGCGTTGGCAGACTTGCTGAGCAACAGACTCTCCGTTGTCTTCGCAGTCCTTAGCTAGATGTACGTTCGTGGCAGTAAATCGCGTATTTTCTCACCCCTTCTAGCACAGTCTAGGTCAGACTTTGCACAAAACAAAATAAACCGCCAAACAATGATACTCCAGCAAGAGAAGAGGAGTGTGTTCTTCTATGAGTCTTGACCCTAGAACGCCCAAGCCTTTTTTTCTAACTTGGATGCCTAAGGAGGGGGTCCGGAGGGCCCACAGGTATTACATAAGTTTACTGACGAAAAATTACAACTTTCAAAATGGTTTATGTATTTTAACTAAGGCATCGGTTTATAAATGTTGTTAATTGTTATAAATATTGGATTGAGTGAATAAAAAATTGACATACTACAATACAAAATACAGATGTGTTCATATACAATAGACTACTCTGAGTCCTCAACTTCAAGGCAAGAGACACACTTCACAATTTTTTCTGAATGTGTGTTACACACATGTTTATGACACTGTCCACAATACTGTTTTGGTTTACTTAGATTGTTGTACTTCTGCTACTTTGTTTTACTTTTCTTACACAAATATGGCACTTACCTTACCCTGCAGGAGGCTCACGTGCTTCTGTTGTCACTTCTTTGACTTTCTTTTGTAGAATAGTCTCCATTGATTGAACAATTTGGTTAGATAACCCTCTTGCATTGGCACTTATTTTTTCTACCTTCAATTTCACTAGTTCCATCCCAGCTTGCAGTTTCCGTTTGTTGTGTTTCTTTTCATTCCATCTTAGATGTTGCTGGATGAATATGGTGGTTGCATTGATAGCACAAATGTCGATGAGAGAGTAAAATACAGATAGAGGATATCTCTTTGTTCCCCTCTTGCAGGTGTGCATACACGCCATTTGATCAATGGAATCAATTTCCCATTATTGGAATTATAATATGCATTTATCTCGGTTTTATTCTTCTCTCCTCCAATAGTGCCTTTATCTTGGTGCATTGTTGACAACATCAGTAAGTTTTTACTTGGTCTCGTTTTTGATGTCTGGGACACCAATGTTACTGGAGGCCTACGTGTTGTGAACTGCACTAACTCACTGCAGGTGTGCAACATACACTCCTGGAAATGGAAAAAAAGAACACATTGACACCGGTGTGTCAGACCCACCATACTTGCTCCGGACACTGCGAGAGGGCTGTACAAGTAATTATCACACGCAAGGCACAGCGGACACACCAGGAACCGCGGTGTTGGCCGTCGAATGGCCTAGCTGCGCAGCATTTGTGCACCGCCGCCGTCAGTGTCAGCCAGTTTGCCGTGGCATACGGAGCTCCATCGCAGTCTTTAACACTGGTAGCATGCCGTGACAGCGTGGACGTGAACCGTATGTGCAGTTGACGGACTTTGAGCGAGGGCGTATAGTGGGCATGCGGGAGGCCGGGTGGACGTACCGCCGAATTGCTCAACACGTGGGGCGTGAGGTCTCCACAGTACATCGATGTTGTCGCCAGTGGTCGGCGGAAGGTGCACGTGCCCGTCGACCTGGGACCGGACCGCTGCGCCAATGATGGTCGTATGCGTGTTTGGCGCCGTGCAGGTGAGCGCCACAATCAGGACTGCATACGACCGAGGCACACAGGGCCAACACCCGGCATCATGGTGTGGGGAGCGATCTCCTACACTGGCCGTACACCACTGGTGATCGTCGAGGGGACACTGAATAGTGCACGGTACATCCAAACCGTCATCGAACCCATCGTTCTACCATTCCTAGATCGGCAAGGGAACTTGCTGTTCCAACAGGACAATGCACGTCCGCATGTATCCCGTGCCACCCAACGTGCTCTAGAAGGTGTAAGTCAACTACCCTGGCCAGCAAGATCTCCGGATCTGTCCCCCATTGAGCATGTTTGGGACTGGATGAAGCGTCGTCTCACGCGGTTTGCACGTCCAGCACGAACGCTGGTCCAACTGAGGCGCCAGGTGGAAATGGCATGGCAAGCCGTTCCACAGGACTACATCCAGCATCTCTACGATCGTCTCCGTGGGAGAATAGCAGCCTGCATTGCTGCGAAAGGTGGATATACACTGTACTAGTGCCGACATTGTGCATGCTCTGTTGCCTGAGTCTATGTGCCTGTGGTTCTGTCAGTGTGATCATGTGATGTATCTGACCCCAGGAATGTGTCAATAAAGTTTCCCCTTCCTGGGACAATGAATTCACGGTGTTCTTATTTCAATTTCCAGGAGTGTATATAACAGATGACTGACATACAACAGTCACTTCCTCTGAAAGTAAACCGATTGTTGTGAATATCAAGAATACCCACCAACAAGAAACTAACTTACATTGTTGTAGAGATGAGAAATACGAAATCCTACTAAGCGAAATTTTCTATAGCATGGAAGCCTAAGGCGGGGTTTGTTGGACCCATAATAAGTTTATTTATTTTTTCTTTCAAAGCAGGAATTTTCTATAAAATATATTGGCACTAACGTTTCATTAAATAGCCAACAAACAATAACTCAAAGGGAAATGTAGTATGAAAGTTACTAGGGCAAAAGCAGCGGACATAAAAAATTGTGGGTTCAACGAACCCCTCCCTTAGGCGTCCTTGGGTTAATTTTTCTCGTCTTCGAGATTCCTATGTGGGACGTGCGTTCGTGGCTGTAAAACGTTTTGCTATCTGTCAGAATGTTCTCTATACCTTCCCAGTAAAATTTCGCAAAAGAAGATCCGAATGCCTCTCGATTGCTTCGATGTCTTCCTTTTGGCCTAGTGTCTCACTAGAAAGCATAATGCGTTATATTTACTTGATGGTCGATTTAGAAACTGATGTCTTGGACGTTACTTTTAGTCATTTGTAGTCCTTTATCGTAAACATTTGATGTCACATACATCGAGAAACCCATAAAGCGATTATGTCGCATAGAGTCGGCGATTTATTGGGTGTAAACAGTACAGCGACACACTATTAAGCATATGTTAATAATGTTTTGGATCATCTGCAGTAAAACTCTTGAAGTGCACACTTTGATCACGTTGATCGAGCACGCCTTTATATTCTCCATCTGCCTCCAAATTCGCTTAACTGTGGTACAAAACTAGTTTTTATGCGGCTATTTATAGGAAATATTTCTCTAAGAGATGTAGAATTTGTGATACATTTATTGGCTGTCTTCTGAGTCAGCAAAGTTCCCATCACGTCACTTTTGCGTGGCAGTGGATGTAGAAAACTCACGGTCTGCACCGTCGCATTTTGTCATTTTCCATATTTATTTTCGAGAACTTATATTGTACAAATATTAAAACACTACTGTATCACTTCAAGTGCGTAAGAATATATTTTGGAGAATATATGAGTATGCGGAAGTTGTGTTGCACCATCAAGTAGCTATGCTTTATTTCATTCACAGCAAAAACCTACCAGAAATGAATGTATTGTCAGCAGTCTGAAGAAACGTTTTGGCCTGGTATAAATACCGCAACTTTCCCAGATTCCTGATGAAACGACTAATAGCTAGTCGGAGGTGTTCAGCAGTCGATTTGGTGGTGTGTATATCTATAAACAGTGTAAGTAGGCTGTTTAGGTTTTCATATTGGTAACGCCACGTTGCGCTCTGTATGAAAATCACTGGCTGTGCTGTGTGCAGTCTCTGGCTAGTTTGCATTGTTGTCTGCCATTGTAGTGTTGGGCAGCTGGATGTGAACAGCGCGTAGCGTTGCGCAGTTGGAGGTGAGCCGCCAGCAGTGGTGGATGTGGGGAAGTGAGATGGCGGATTTTTTAGAGCGGGTGATCTGGACGTGTGTCCATCAGAAACAGTACATTTGTAAGAAGGGATGTCATGAACTGCTATATACAGGGTGTCACAGCTATCTTGTCCACCCAAAATATCTCTGGAACAATAACAGCTATTGGAAAACGACTTTCACCGGTATCAATGTAGGGCTGGTGCCCATGAATGTACACATTTGGAAACATTCTAAAACGAAAACATATGTGTTTTTTAACGCAAACTTTTGTTTTTTTAAATGGACCTCCTATATTTTTTCTTAAGCAATCCATAGCATGACAAAGCACATACACAATGGCGTTGATTGCATCGCAATATTCCCATTACATCCCGAGATATTGAGACGCGAAGTTGCTTGAAACACCAGACATGCGCTGCTAGCGCACGTCCTGAGGCTCAGGCGTGAACCCCATGCTGCCCGTAATCGCGATGTGATTGACATGCGTAATCACACCTCCATACTTATCAAGAGGTCCGAAACGAATAATACGGTTTGCTGCCATTCCGCATTAACGTCGTACATTCCAGCAGGTATTTATCCCATAGGCTAGGGGTAATGCGGTTCTGTAACATATCTGTGTACCGCAACGTTAGTCATAAATTAAACTCCACTTATCGTTAATCCGTTACTAAAAAGGTAGTGCCGTTCAACGTTAACACTTTACTTTACTGTAGATCTAGCGCAAGTGACAGTTAATCATTCACTCGCAATAGTAAAATTCATGTTGATGGTTTTAGTGAAACGAGCAAGTGGACTAAAAGTTTTACCGTTGTTTAGGTAAAAATGTTTTGATTTGGGAAGTTTAGGCAGGACACAGAAGATGAATGTAAACATGTTTAACCAATTAGTTTTATTATCACATAATTATCAATGTTATGTTCATCTAATGCGTTAAATGACAAATTGTTGCAAACAAATGTTTCTTAACATCACTGGGTAAACTGGCCCTTTGTAGAAACTTCCACTGTGATACCAGCACTACATACTAAACATAGCGTTCACATCTCATGCTCAAAGTGATGCCCATTGGCTTGCATACATAGGGTCACTCTGCGGATGAAGGATGCCCTACTTCATGCTACTGTTTCCTCTTTGATGGCTGTACAAGCATCAATAATGCGTTGCTTCATGTGCTCTGGTGTTGTTGGTTCATGTTGGTAAACAGCATCCTTCACTGCTCCCCAAAGAAAATAATCCAGCGGTGTAAGGTCCGGAGATCGGGCAGGCCACCTAACTGGACCACCTCGTCCAATCCACCTTCCAGGGAACTTACGGTTCAGAAGTCGTCGTGCTCGTAAGGCGTTATGTGCAGGGCATCCGTCATGCTGATACCACATGACCATTCTCCGGTGCAGAGGTACAGTGTCCAAGAGAACAGGAAGATTGGGTAGTATAAATCTGGAGTATTGTCTGCCATATTGGATGCCACTTATAAAGTAAGGTCCGATAATGGTATCTCCAATAATCCCACACCAAACATTAACTTTCCACGGACGTTGATGCTCTACCTGACGGAGCCATTTTGGATTGTCTGCGGACCAATAATTCATATTCCTCATACTGACAATTCCTTTGTTGGAGAATGATGCCTCGTCGGTAAAGAGAACATCTGCAAAAAAAAATTGGATTACTCAGAAGTGTTTGCTGAGCCCACCGACAAAATGTTACCCTATTGCGGAAGTCATTTCCATGAATATCCTGGTGTAAATGAACATGGTAAGGATGAAATTTATGACGTTTAAGAATTTCGACACACCAACTTCACGTTCAATTTCACGTGTGCTGATTTGAGGAGGAGGAGGAGGAAATTAGTGTTTAACGTCCCGTCGACAACGAGGTCATTAGAGACGGAGCACAAGCTCGGATTAGGGAAGGATGGGGAAGGAAATCGGCCGTGCCCTTTCAAAGGAACCATCCCGGCATTTGCCTGAAGTGATGTAGGAAAATCACGGAAAACCTAAATCAAGATGGCCGGACGCGGGATTGAACTGTCGTCCTCCCGAATGCGAGTCCAGTGTGCTAACCACTGCGCCACCTCGCTCGGTGTTGATTTGAGGATTCACAGCTATGGTAGCGAGCACAGCAACTTCAGCACGTTCATCTGTGCGTGTTCTAGGACGATGTCGAGGTCTTGGATTTAAGCTTCCCGTTTCACGTAGACGAGATGTGAGACGACCAAACATCCGGCGCGAAGGCGATGGCGTGTCAGGGAATCGTCTTCTGTACAGTCGTTCTGCCTGAACAGCATTTCGTCCACCTACAACGGGGTACAGTAAAGGTATGTAGAGTAGGGTAGAAAACAGACATATTAACTTAATAATCATAATGTTCGCTAACAGTACTATCAACAAACAAGCAATCTCATAACGTATTTCCCGTCAACGTACATTCTCCATAGATCAGCAGCATTTCTACCATATCTTCATGTGTGTACATTTACTGTACAGTATAAGTTCCACAACACAACGTTTATTCACAATGTGTACTACCTCCGTGCCGTCACTAGATTACTCTGATGTACGACTACACTGGCAAGCGGTGTACTGCACGCCAAAGCAACAACAAATGGGATGCTCGGAGGGTGGTGGAGTACAGGAGTTTGCATGGGTCGCAAATCATAAACAAGGCGAAGTGGTAACTGTGGCAGTAGTGGGAACTACGTTGGACGCTTGACTAAGTAGAGCCAGGCCCTGCGAGACAGGCACAATGGGTCATATAACGCATTAGATAAACCTTATTTTGGGTGTGCAGGATAAATAAGACAACCTGACGGGTGTACACCGATCGGTACTGGTTCATATTGTGTACGTAGATACGTAAAACGTGCAAGAGGGAAACCATTATGTGCTTATGAGAGTTGATGGCAGCAGACCGTATTATTCGTTTCGGACCTCTTGATAAGTATGGAGGTGTGATTACACATGTCAATCACATCGCGATTACGGGCAGCATGGGGTTCACGCCTGAGCCTCAGGACGTGCGCTAGCAGCGCATGTCGGGTGTTTCTAGCGTCAACTTCGTGTCTCAATACCTTGTGATGTAATGGGAATATTGCGATGCAATCAACGCCATTGTGTATGTGCTTTGTCATGCTATGGATTGCTGAAGAAAAAATATGGGAGGTCCATTTAAAAAAACATAAGTTTGTGTTAAAAAACACATATGTTTTCATTTTAGAATGTTTCCAAACGTGTACATTCATGGGCACCAGCCCTACATTGATACCGGTGAAAGTCGTTTTCCAATAGCTGTTATTGTTCCAGAGATATTTTGGGTGGACAAGATAGCTGGGACACCCTGTATATTATGACTTTTGAACACTATTAAGGTAAATACATTGTTTGTTCTCTATCAAAATCTTTCATTTGCTAACTATGCCTACCAGTAGTTAGTGCCTTCAGTAGTTTGAATCTTTTATTTAGCTAGCAGTATTGGCGCTCGCTGAATTGCAGTAGTTTGAGTAACGAAGATTTTTGTGAGGGAAGTGATTTGTGAAACGTATAGGTTAATTTAGTCAGGGCCATTCTCTTATAGGGATTATTGAAAGTCAGATTGCATTGCGCTAAAAATATTGTGTGTCAGTTTAAACACATTCATGTATAATTTTTCAAAATGGTTCAAATGGCTCTGAGCACTATGGGACCCAACTGCTGAGGTCATAAGTCCCCTAGAACTTTGAACTACGTAAACCTAACTAACCTAAGGACAACACACACATCCAAGCCCGAGGCAGGATTCGAACCTGCGACCGTAGCGGTCGCGCGGTTGCAGACTGTAGCGCCAGAACCGCTCGGCCACCAGCGGCCGGCAGTGAACAGGGAAGCATTATCGATCGATCGCTCGGCAACAGCTCGCCTCAGGAATCCGAAATGACAGGACACAATCTCGCAAATACTGTAGATTCAGGTTTTGGGTTCACACCCTTTTCTCAAATAAGTCAAGACACATTTTCTGCTTGTCAAAATGTGAATGTTGCCGGTGCAAATTCGCTGCCGAAATGCACTGAGGAACATGTTTCAGACACCAGTGCACTGTTGTTACAATTAATACAACAAATGGGACAAAGCTTCAAAAAATAGACACGATGGTACAAAATCAGAGACAAACACAGCAACAGCTTCAAAAGTTAGACTCATTGGAACAAACGCTTGAACAAACACGTGAAGGTTTAACTGCTGAGTTACTTAAAATCGAATATAAATGTCAAAAAGTCTGTAATGACGTAAAAACACAAATTTTTGAGCATTTTCAACCTATTTTTTCGCGGCATGAAAATGCATTACAGAATCACGAAGCAGCCATAAAAGAACTGCAAACTATTGTTCATGAAAAGCATGAGACCTTGCAAGCTAAAATTGACTCAGTTGCATCTACCGATTCGTCTACGCAACTTGCGAAAACTCAGGAAAACTTAAACGACACAGTAGATACTCTGAAAATTGGTTCAGAAAGACACATGGAGGAAATTAGTTCATTATCAGAGAAAGTAGTTGAACTTTCGGATCAGCTAAATAATTTATCTACGAAGGTAGATGATAATCTGAACGACACATAACCGGAAGTCTTTAATGACACAGAAGAGTGCGAACAAGTTAGGAAATGCAAACAAAATCAGAATCAAATTAATACGCAACACCAAAGAGAAATCCGGGAAGTACAAGATCAGCTGACACAGGTAATACAAGAATTACGTATTTCAGAGGACACTCGCGCTCCAATACGGGAAGAGGGACATAGAAATACGGAACAGCCACAAAATAATAACATGGGGTACTTCGGAAATTGTGAAAGAAATTGGCAAGGTACACCGAATTTTGAGATGGAACCGCCGAAACGAAGTAACAGTGGCCGATATTCGACTCGCCGACTTGATGATTTTGACTGTAAGCTGTTTATTACTACACGTAAATTCAAAACCTTTAAGAATTCCGGGCCGGCCGGAGTGGCCGAGTGGTTAAAGGCGCTGCAGTCTGGAACCGCACGACCTCTACGGTCGCAGGTTCGAATCCTGCCTCGGGCATGGATGTGTGTGATGTCCTTAGGTTAGTTAGGTTTAAGTAGTTCTACGTTCTAGGGGACTGATGACCACAGCAGTTAAGTCCCATAGTGCTCAGAGCCATTTGAACCATTTTTAAGAATTCCGGCAACGACATTCGTCCACAAGCGTGACTTCATCAATTTTATCATTGTTTTCCTCCCAACTGGTCATTAGAGCACAGATTAGAATTTATGTGTGGCTATTTAGAGAATGAACCAGCTGTAAGAATGCGATCGATCATTCACGATTTCCACAGTGAAGGAGAATTTTATCATGCCTTGTCTCAGCATATTGGTCTCAAGCTACACAAGATCGAGTAAAACATAGCATCATAATGATGAAACATTTCGAACAATCTGAATTCTTCAGTCTTGTGAAATATTTTGAAGACATGTTACACAAGAATCAGTACCTGTCAAACCCATACACCCCCTCAGAACTCATCCGCATTTGCTTAATCAAATTACCTGAACATTTACGACATATAATTTTGGCAGGACGTTGCAAAGACATTGTAGCTTTTCAGGGACTCCTACAAGAATTAGAAATTGACAGTGACAATCGCGGAACGCGAAAACAGGAACACAACAATTACAGGTCACATCCGTCACAATTCCTCGATGACAGAAATAATAACTGGACACGACAAGGCTATTCTTACCACGTAAATCGTGACCAAAATGGACACCACCCGTATGACAACCGTTGGCAGAGAAGTAATAGTTACAGAGAAATATCGCACTTCCGTAGTAATGAATATCACAGAGACAATAAGAGAAACAGACAATATGGGAACCAAAATTATTATTATCAAGGGAGACAGAATAACTTCAGAAGCAACGATCCACCGCGCAGTTACGATTTGGGGAGAAATTCTCCACCACGTGACCGACAAGAAAGAAACTATGGAATCTACCGACATGACGACAGACGATATGATCGTAACGACAGACCTGAATTGCATCAGAACTGGCAGGATTCAAACAGGGCAGGGCCCTCTTGACAAAGTGAATTTGTAGAAGTTAGGTCTCCAGATCCCAATAACGACGCGCGCCATCAAAGAGACAATACGCAATGATTCATACAGCTGGCAGCCACAAAACGTACTTATGAAACTGACGACGCAGCTGCCGTAGCTAGTAATTACGTAAAAATGGAAGACATTAGGGACATCTTACTCCAGGAACACGACGTAAAACACAACAACATTGCATATCCCGTGATTCACATTACAGTAAATGACGTAAAATTTACGGCAGTACTTGACTCTGGCAGTCCCATTTCAGTAATTAGTGAAACAGCCTTTAGTAAATGCAACAAATCGAACGATTGCCCCACACTTCCGTTAGGTAAGATTAAATTACAAGGTGCAATCTTTGGAAAAAGTGTAGATGTACGCCAACAAACCAACTTAGAATTCTTTTGTCAAAGCCACAGCTTCTCTATGAACTTTCTTATTCTTCCATTATTGGCGACGGAAATTATATTGGGAGTAGACTTTTTGAATGAATACAAAGCAATCTTAAACTTTCACGATGCTGAAATAAGTTTAGAGAAAGAAGGTAAGTCAATAGGTTTGAAATTTGAAGATTGGCTCTCAAACCATGACGAAGAAATTAATCAGCCTTACCTCCTGTTAGACAACAGTTCAGAATTTTCGACAGAACTTGACACTAACAATCACTCTGCAAGTACTGACAGGGATGATATCGACGGCGCATTTGATACTAATGAGTTAATTCAGAATAAAATTCAAACAATTGAGAATTGTAATGACACTGATAGGCAAGACCTTTTTGAGATTTTACAAGCACATTCCACAGTTTTTACTCACAAAACAGGAACAATCAATGGATTTCAATACCAATTTCGTGTTCGTGAGTGTACTAAATTTTGTGTTAGACCATACGTAATTCTGGCACATTATAGGGACCGTGTTAGAACAGAAATACAATCTATGCTTGACGACGGCATTATTGAGCCTGCAGTAAGCTCATACAACAATCCATTACATGTTGTTGAGAAGAAAAATGGATCTATCAGGCTTGTCTTAGATTCGAGACAAATCAATACTATCATCATTCCTGAAACAGACAGGCCGCAAACGTTGGAAGAACTTCCTCAAAATTTTAATGGTGTAAAAGTGTTGTCTTCTATTGATCTCAGATCCAGCTTTTATCAGATCGAACTTCATCCAGAATGTAGAAAATACACTACTTTCCTTTGTTTCGGCGTTTGTTATCAGTTTCGGAAACTTCCTTTTGGTTTGAACATTTCTTTGGCAGCATTCATTCGCGGGCTAAATTCCATATTACCTGAGTTCTTAAAACGTCACATCACCTTTTATGTGGACGATATTCTGATAGCAGAAGCCTCATGGGAACAACATAATCGCATCCTCAACAGCGTGTTCCATATTTTTGCAGAATCTGGAATTACGGTTAACTTGGAAAAGTCTGAATTCGGTAGGACAAAGGTGAAGTTTCTGGGACACATTATTTCTTCCGAAGGCATTCAGCCGGATCCTGAAAAGTTAGAAGCAATCAGAGCCATTCCAGTTCCATCCACAAAAAAACAAGTCCGCCTTTTCTAGGTCTCGTAAATTTTTATCGTCGTTTTCTGAATATGCAAATTCTACTTACACCAAAACTTTGTTCTCTCACTGGAAAAAATACCATTTGGAACTGGGACGAACAAGCACAGTTGGAATTCAATTCTTTGAAAGAATCGCTACTTAACGCGCCAATACTAGCTCATCCAGATCTGTCACAAGATTTCTGCCTTAGCACGGATTCTTCTAAAGTCGGTCTTGGTGCCCATTTGTTTCAAGAACCCACAGAAAATGACACTAATGTTCAGAAAACCATTGCTTTTGCTAGCCGAGTGCTAACAAAATCTGAAAGAAATTATTCCGTTACTAAATTAGAAGCCTTAGCGATCGTTTGGGTATTTAAGAAATTCCGTTTCTTTCTTTCTGGTAAGCACGTAAAAGTATACTGTGATCATCGTGCATTACAATTTCTTATGCCTTCAAAATTAAATCATGATAGGTTAAAGCGTCGGGCATTGTTTCTGCAAGAATTCCACTTGACAATAGTCTACATTGCCGGCAAGGAGAACGTTGTTGCGGACGCACTGTCACGCGCACCGGCTGGGCTTGAGAAAAGTAACACAGAAGGCAACCTCGAGAAAAATTTCAGTATTCTTTACATTCGGAAAGTCGCCTTTGAAAACTTCATCACCACATCTTTAAAGGACATTGCTCATGAACAAAATAAATTTCCGATTTGGAAAGACATCAAAAGTAAATGGCATGAAAAGACACACATTCAGATTCGGCATTATTATCTGGTTAGAAACAATATACTCTTCAAACGCTGCACTGTTGATGACAAGCTATGGGTACTTTGCATTCCAGATGATTTTGTTAATAAGCTCATTTGGTACATTCATTTCAGCTACGCACATTTTGGTCCACGAAAATGTTATCATATTCTTCGAACGACTTGTTATTTTAACAATATGGAAAAGAGAATTCGAAGTCTCGTCTATTTGTAAACTTTGTCAAAAGGCGAAACCATCTACTATCTCACATCGTGCTCCGTGGTTTCCTATCATTCCTTCTAAATTAAAGGAATCTGCTGCTGTTGATATCTTGGGACCCCTTGTCAGAACATCGAATGGATTTTCGTACGTTCTGGTCGCTGTTGAACTTACTTCAAAATTTGTTTCTTTCACTCCGTTACGTAAAGCCACTGGAGAGTCTGTATCCACCGCCTTTGTTAAAAATTTCTTATGTGAAGTTGGACGCGTTAGTAAAGTCATTTCAGATAACGGACCGCAATTCAGATCTGCTGTTTGGTCACGCATGCTTCTGAACCATAAAATCAAACCTGTTTTATTTCATTGTACTCACCACATTGTAACCCGTCTGAACGGATTATGAAAGAAATCAATAAGTTTTGCAGACTTTGTTGTCACAGAAAGCACCAGCATTGGGACAGATATTTACACCTATTTCAAAACGTGCTGAATGAAATGCCTCATGACTCCACTGCTTTACCACCTACTCTTGTACTGAAGAATGAAGAACCACCAAACAGAATCAGAGAGCTTGTACCTTTCCCGAATACACGTAAACTTCGACACAAAGACGTAATTGATTTGGCTATTAAAAATATAAAATCTGCAGCAGACAAAAGGAGAAAACTACACGGTAAAGCAAATGCAAAGAAATTATATATTGGTCAGAAAGTTCGCACTAAAGCTCATTCATTGTCACATAAGAAGAAACACTTGAGTCACAAATTCTTTATAGTTTACAATGGACCTTACAGAAATCGACGTATACCACATGATAATTGCGTTGAAGTTGAAACTCTGCGTACTAGGAAGAGTAAAGGTTTACACCACATTTCACATGTAAAACCGTTTATTGAAACATAATCTGCCTTTTAACTTTGTCTTTGCCATAAAACTTTTCACTTCACATTTCTAGTATGCTTTGTCAGACTTAAGAAACTGTTACCATGCAACAATGTTTGAAGTTAAATATCCAGTCAAGAACCAAGAGAACTTATTTAAACAGAAATTGCGAATGCATTGTTATAGTGAACAGACGACACAGTGTTGTTATTTGTACATTCTTGCTTGTTAGTTGCACGATTACGTAACGACTATCAGGCTTACTTACATACTTAGAACATATACTGGTAATGGGATTCTAATGCAACATTTTGATACTTGAAAAGATACTCTTTATTTGAAGTACATTCGGTAAGATTAAAGATGACTTAGCATTTGATTTCTTTGATAGCTACACGATTATATCACGACGCTACTAATATGTGACATAATTTACATTGTTGCTTTTGCGGTGTATCTGTTTTATAACTACACAGTTTTTCTGTATTATTCTGGAAAGTAAAACATGTTTTAGTAGTAACCTTTGTGGTATAGCTACAATGAGACAGCCTTTTTCGTAGCACAACAATACATTACATTATAGTACTTTCTTGATCACGGTAAGGTACATAATAACTACGATATCTATACGCAAAGCATTTCACTTTCATTTATGATGAGGTAAGTACATTGACTTCAGCAGAACTTTGCTTACAGAGGACGATAACTACGACACTTCCACAGAATTATCTTACAGCAAGATGCACATTTAGTGCTACAGGACACGAATTTGAGTGATTAATTTTGTACTTAAACCCTTTATTTTTCAAGATTTTTGAATTATGAAGAAAGTTTTTTGTCGTACATTTCATTCCATTGCTGTAATCTGTAACACCTGAGGGTATAATTACATTAATCCTCAGGGGGGTACACGCTTGCTTTGTGTACCATGTGTGTGGCAAGCACAAGGAGCCCTACCTAGTATGGTATTTGCTTATACAACTTTACACATTGGTACCATATTTCTCCAACACCGAATTACACAGCTACCTGATTAATTAACAGAGAAACAAACATTTTTTACTACATCAGTGACAGATGTTTACATAATTACACAGTTTGATAACTTCACACTTATGAAATTGTATTTTGTATGTACTTTGTGAACTGTTCATATATTTTTCGGAACCATTGTGATACTATAAGAGCTTTGAATTATGTATTTGGTATGGGATCATGATTTTTAAAGTACGTTTGGCGTAGATGACACTATTTAAATGAGCAGAGAAATTTTTAGATTTGGAAATTATTGCAGAAAGCTACGACGTTTTTGAGATTTGACTGAGGTGTTGTTATTATTACGAGGACAATGTGTATTATGCTGTTGAGGTATGTTTATGATCAATAAGCTGAAACTATATGAGAAATTTGATTATGCTACGTATTTATTATGATGAAATACTGAGGAAGTGTCGACGAATATTTATATGTGTAATAAGGTAAGGAATAATGAGTAGTGGTTAGGGACTCTGACTTGTGAAAAAGGATGTTGGAAACCAAGAATTGTACTTTAAGAGTTATGAAATGTGTGTAAATGCGTGAATGTATCACAATGCCGGCGAAAATTTTTTGGACACTGTCATATTTATAGGATTTTGTTTCTACATATTTGTAACGCAAATATTTCAACCTGTGAAATTTTATTTGTATCAAACTGTCACTGTAGCGGAAACTGATGTCGTAAATATTTCCATAAGGAAGGTAGGTCCCTGCAAGCACCCAGCTGCGGGACAGTTGCCTGGAAAAAAGCCATTAGTGTGTGCCTTTCAGAGGCACAGGTGGAAAAAAAGAGGCCATTATCTTCGCTATTGACATTTCTTTGTAGAAAGCATCGCAAATACGACACGCCCAAACTTGAAAGCAAATGAGTACAATGTGGAGCTCTTAATTTATGATATTTACTAAATTGCCTAGTGAATGACGTTTCACACATTGCTTTGTATATATTTGCTCATTTCGTTTAATATCTGCACTGCAGCATTGGTTAAAATAAAATTTAATAGATGTACTAATATAGATATTTTAAGCCTACAGATCCAGTAAATAATAATTTTATGATCTACTTCCAAAAAAACGAGGGAGCAAAAAAAGACATTTCCACTTCACAGAAACTGCATATATAATTTTTGTCAGTGACTTGATAACTTGTCTGCTAGAGTAAGTTACAGTGATGCATCACAATAGTGTTAAGATGTGACATAGGTATTAGACATGGCCATCTTTAGTGTAATATTTTTTCTGCTTCAGCTTTGTCATGTTTAGATATAAGTTATGGCATTTGCTGCTGCTGCTTGCCAGGCATAGTGCTATTAAATTTCACTTTGTATTACTCTCTTAAGCCAGTTTTACTACTCATTCATTTTTCTTGTTGCTGCACATTGGCTCATATTAGTTGTAATGTTGCATTTGCTCTGCTAATTTTGATTTGCTGCTGCTTGCTTTGACAATTTCCATTTTTTTCATTGCTGTTTGTATTTATTGTTTTGTGCTGCTGCATTGCCTTGTCCCTTAGTTTAGCATCTGAGCTCAGTAGATTTATGTTAGCTTAAGATGGGGTAGGCTATATGAGAGACAGAGTTGTGATGAATTGGAAGAAATGCAATGAGAAGCTATAAGAAAATGGTTTGGCCAAAAAAGTATTTTGAAAGAGGATATGAACAAGAAAGTAGGGTTTAGGGACAACAGGTTTAGGTAGGATTTTCTTGGAAATAAATGATGAGGTAAGATAATGGAAAATAAATAATGTGGTATGAAATATGTGAACATATAAATACAGAAAGCATGCTTGGATTGGATTTTTTAGGTGGAAACAAACGTTGAAATAAGACGAAAGATCTATGGAATGAAGTTTTGGGTTGGACTGCAGTACCAAATGTTACACTGAAAACAAACCCTGCCCTTTCCTCTTGTGTTATTCTGCTATGTGTTTGTGTACCCTAGTGTACTTGTGTTTTTCCTGTCTTTATGTGTTTAGCTGATTAGAGTTATGTTGTAGAATTTTTCTAGTACTATGTTATTTACTTTGTAAAGATGTTTAGACATTATTTATCTGTTCTGTTTTGGTGCTCATGTGTGAAGTTGATGTTTCAAAAGTTATTCTGATCTTTTATGTATGTACTTATGTCATAATTCCTGTGACACTGATGTATATGTTATTTCGATTCTTTTGTAAAGCCTGTATTACTACAAATGTTATCTGTATTGTTATGTTCTTTAATGATGTATTTTGTACCTTTTTTATTGTATTCTTATGTTATAAAATTGTAATTGACACCAGTTCATCAAATAAAGTAACTTGTAAGCATTCATTTCACTGCACATATTTCTGTTGGTCATAGAATATGTACAATGTGTGAAAAAAAGAGGCCTGTTAGTGTTTGGACGTGTGTTAATAATTCAGCAAGGGACTGATTAACAGCATTGCTGGTTCTAAGGACAATTCCAAAAACTTTGTGAGTGCACAAGTGGTCGTTTATGGACTTGCTATATTGTCTGCAAGACTTCTAAGGACAATTCCAAAAACTTTGTGCGTGCACAAGTGATGGTTCATGGACTTGCTATATTCTCTGCAAGACTCTTCGATGGTGATTGTGCACCTGCACAGTCGCAGCAGATGGCTGCTGGCGGTGTCTACAAAGACTACAGTGGGTCTGCATCTTTGATGTCCCACCAGTACCGTAATCTCTACCAGGACTACAGTGGGTCTGTTCTGTGATGACCTACCTACCAATATTCTTCAAAACTTCGAATGACTCTGCTGTGGGTTTGCTCTGTTGTGGCCCATTACCTGTTTGCATGTCAAGAGACAGCACTGTCTTTCCGTTGGAAGCACAACACTACTTCTTCAATCTGGCTAGTTAGCATTGTTGTCTGCCATTGTAGTGTTGGGCAGCTGGATGTGAACAGCGCGTAGCGTTGCGCAGTTGGAGGTGAGCCGCCAGCAGTGGTGGATGTGGGGAAGTGAGATGGCGGATTTTTGAGAGCGGGTGATCTGGAAGTGTGTCCATCAGAAACAGTACATTTGCTAGAAGGGATGTCATGAACTGCTATATATATTATGACTTTTGAACACTATTAAGGTAAATACATTGTTTGTTCTCTATCAAAATCTTTCATTTGATAACTATGCCTATCAGTAGTTAGTGCCTTCAGTAGTTTGAATCTTTTATTTAGCTAGCAATATTGGCGCTCGCTGTATTGCAGTAGTTTGACTAACGAAGATTTTTGTGAGGTAAGTGATTTGTGAAACGTATAGGTTAATTTAGTCAGGGCCATTCTCTTGTAGGGATTATTGAAAGCCCGCAGCTTGTGGTTGTGCGGTAGCGTTCTCGGTTCCCATGCCCGGGTTCCCGGGTTCGATTCCCGGCGGGGTCAGGGATTTTCTCTGCCTCGTGATGGCTGGGTGTTGTGTGATGTCCTTAGGTTAGTTCGGTTTAAGTAGTTCTAAGTTCTAGGGGAGTGATGACCATAGATGTTAAATCCCATAGTGCTCAAAGCCATTTGAACCATTTGATTATTGAAAGTCAGATTGCGTTGCGCTAAAAATATTGTGTGTCAGTTTAAACACAGTCATGTATAATTTTTCTAAGGGGACGTTTCAACAGCTGTGTCTCGTCATAAATTTACTGAAATAGCTATAATCCATCTCGTCTGAGTGGATCGCTAGACAGAAGAATGTTTTTGCGTTCTTAGGGTGGCATGGGGTTGCGTATTGCTGGAAATAGCTTCTGCGGGCTTTACGGAGATAGAGCATTTCTCTGTTCTGCATTCCTGAAGACTGAGAGCAGCTTCATATTAGTAAGATCGGTATGTGATAGACTTCATAGCCGAGGGTGATGGATGCTTTCAAAAAATGTTGGTGTGTGTGAATTGTATGATGTCGCTGTTGTCCGGTTCTAAAACAGGAGTGTGATTAAGGCTTCAGAAATGTCTGTCTAGTGATTGTGAAAGGTATGAGCCGGCATCTGAAGAAAGCGATCGCTGTGACGTTCGTCGAGTGCAGTGACGTCTAGCGAAACTGCTGCCTTCACATACAGCCTGACACTCGTGTCGAGTCGGCAACACGTTGAGGACGCAGTCGTAGCCGGCCGCTGAGGCCGAGCGGTTCTAGTCTCTTCAGTTCGGAACCGCGCAACTGCTACGGTCGCAGGTTCGAATCCTGCCTCGGGCATAGATGTGTGTGATGTCCTTAGGTTAGGTAGGTTTCAATAGTTCTACGTTCTAGGGGACTGATGACCTCAGATGTTGTGTCTCTTATTGTTCAGAGCCATTTGAACCATTTTGACGCAGTCGTTAGTAGTTGGTTGGCAGGGTGTGGTGTGGAGCCAAGAGTTGGCCTCCGTTAGCTAGTTTGGTTGTGGTTGGTCCTGTGCTATGCAACGGCGGGTGGGACTTGTTTGTTTGTTTGTTTAAACATAGACATGGCTGTGGCAAGATATGGTTAGCCTTCCCAGCCGGCGGGGGACAGCAGCATCAACTAGCATAGCTATCTCTCAGCGCAAGGCTTGGGGGCAGCAGAGGTGGCGCTGAAGTGACTCTTCGGAATTTTATTTGTTTAAATAAAGATGCAGTTGTTTCTTTCCTCTTCCTGCTATAGGTGCTTAAACATAGGACGAGTCAGCACTTAGGTTTAGAACTTAAGGTAACTGGACTAAGGTAAACTGTTTAAACATGCAGGCTGCACGGTTTTAAAACTTAGAGTGAACTGTAGCGTCATAGGCGTCAGAAAACCCAATTACTTTAGAATTTACTGTCATTTTAAACTGAGAACTGGATTCTATACGTAGCACAAGTGAACATTTCTTATTGTTTTTCAATTTATTGCCATTTTAAAATTAGGGCAAATGACCTGTGATATCATGATATGACGAACATGCAGGTTGCAACAGTCTCCTCAAATCAGCCATCTTGGATACTGTATGTAGCGCAAGTGACCTACTCCAACCATCTTAGAGTTCCCTCCAATAGGAGAACTGACTTTTTTTTTAATTTTCCGCAAATCTACACTGAACTCTGAGTTATGATGTGATAGGAGTGGGTAGAACTCTAGATTTTTTAATTTCCCTGTAATTATTTAGTTTCCCTTCATTTTACACGTAGGTCAACTGACTTATTTTGAGGTTTCCTCCAGTTTTTGAATATTCCGCCGTTTTATAATTGGTGGGACTGGCCTATGATATCAGATGCGTGGGAGGACGGGAGATATACTCTAGCGAAATCATGACTCATCAATGCGTGATTAGAAATCTGGCAACAATGCAGACTGCAGCCGTACCGTACACTACTCATTACTTGTTCTCGAATGGCAGCCGCAGATGTGAGGAGCCTACAGTGTAATAAATGAAAAGCACCAGTTTGCTTTTGTTCTAAAATATTACTTTTATTTTGTTAACCGGTTTTCGGCTTACATGGCCATCTTCAGACATTTACTGAGTATTGTTACCAAAGAAGTTACAATGTTTGCAAACAATATTGGAAGAGAAGTAACACGACTAGACTGAAGAGGGAACATACAGTAAGTAACATCTTTGACAGTGTGGTGGCAATGCAATGAAAAAGCAAAAAAATTGAACAGTAAATAAATAAAAATGGAGTAGACAGAAAAAACTTTAGCACAAAATAGGAACAGCTTATTGTATGTTTCTGCTTCAGTCTAGACATGTTACTACTCTTCCAATGTTGTTTGCAAACATTGTAACTTCTTTGGTAACAATACTCAGTATATGTCTGAAGATGCCCTTGTAAGCAGAAAACCGGTTAACAAAATATAATTAATATTGTTGAACGAAAGCAAACTGGTGCTTTTCATTTATTATAATGTTGTTCTACCAAGAACCGACTGAAGATTCTGTTAGCCTACAGTGTGCTTGGTGCCCAATACAACGAGCCTCCATTGTGGTGGTCAAACCAACCATAAGAGACCTTGACGACGAATATGGCTGCCCTCACGCTCTGAGGTGCAGTACATCGGGCCACTGTCATATCTGAATGCCGCACAAATCTGGATATGGTACGCTTAGACTAGCCAGCCAAATGGAAATCCCCAATGAGACCCTTTATAAATTCTGTCAGGTGCTGATAACTCTGTCTCATACGCGTACAAAGTACCTCCATGTTCTTCATAGAGATCTCTCAATGTCTGACGTTGTCCACGGTGTGGTAATATCACCACGCTCTAAGAGAACTGCTACTCTAATCACTGTCATACCTGACTAAGGTGTGTACGTGCATGAAGTTACAGTGACATTGGACAATGTCTTATGGATGCTTCACTTATTTGCTCAGACAGTGTATATACTAAGGTAGCAGCAGAGTTACAGCGCAGCCTCCCTCGAAGACAGCTTCTCTAAATTTAAGCAACAGAGTTTTGCGAGAACGACGTAGTCTTCCTTCTAAGAACTCCCATTTCTCTTGCACTTTCGTATGACTTATACCGTCCTCTTACGATCCCAGCAGCACGTCTCAATAATGTCATAGAATCCCTCCAACAAATAAAGTTAAAAACAGCTGGCAGTTCACAGCGCAGCATCTGATAACGGAGGGACGACTGCTTCCACTTCGTGCTCCACACCTTTTCCTTCGGCACATTCTCTGCAGAAGGGCATTTCTTTCCGGCGGTTTTGGAAGTCATAAACGTAAAGTGATGGATAGCAAGCTAACTCCCAAATTCACTCTACAATGCAGTAGCGTATTTTTTTTATCTAAAATATAGACTTAAAAGCACAGCTCCATCTTCTGGCCTTGATCTGCGAATAGCGATTTTAAACATTTTACTCATGAACATGAGGCTCCTTACTTGCCTATGACATTGCAATGTACGTTGTTTATCATGTTATTTCAAATCTCCACGCTACACACTTACTACTTATTACTTATTTCTTGGTACATGACTTTTACGAAACAACAACTTTGCAATGTGCCCTATGTCGAATTTCCAGAAAAGTTAGCGGAGTTCATATTTCTGTTCTTATCTTTTTCAGAGAGAAGTCTGATTCAGAGCTGTATCTTATGCCTTATTCGCTTAATCTTTAGAGTTATTATAAACTACTCCGCAAAACAGAAGAATGGGAAAAATAATGTTGTCGTTGCGGTCTTCAGTCTGAAGGTCGACTTCACAGAAACTCTTCTCCAGTGTCGTGGCCAGCGTGGCAGCACGTTGCAGTGCATCCATTGTCGTCAGTGTTGTTAACTCGTCCAGCCCCTTTTAATTTTCAAGCTACCATCATAAATGGGTGTGCTCAGTTTAGTTATTCTACTTCAATGAAAGTGTAATTTCTGTTAGTATTATTGCATGTTTCTTTCAGTTTTCTTCCGTGCTATACTCTAACAGCTCTTCCTTTGCATGGTTCGAGTTTCATAGACCTATGTTACCTGGTAGATACACATCATGGAAAAGTTGCCTTTGTTCTTAAATATTACAGACAAATGTATAATTAGGAGTGGACCAGGAGTTCTAGCGGATAGAGTGCTGGACTCCGATCCTGGACGCCACATGTTCGATCCCTCCTAGGAAAGGGGAATTTTCCTCGTTCCAGTAACTACTGCAGAGCCCTAGTTGGACTCACACTGGTACCAAATTGAGTACCAGGAGAGTATACTGGGGATTAAATGCAGCCGGGGCTATAGGCTCGCCACCCTCGCTTCGTAGAGGCGTGACGAATAAAAAACTGCACACTACCTACAGTCAGGCCAGAAGCCCATTCACTGGACTTAGGAGTAAGGTTTGGCCTTACTTCCTCCGTAAGTTACTCTCATAGTAGCGTACTTTTTGATGGTGCCCTCCACAAGTTTTGGAGCAAATAAATTTACTTTGGCAGTAAATTAAAAGTTTACTTCTGTAGTAATTTACTTCTTCAGTTCAGGAATTTCTACTGGAAGTCGCTGATTTTCTTCTCTTTTACAATGGAACATTCCAAAGTGACAATAAACGATCTTTGTGAAACTTGGTGGGTTTGTATAGGGAAAAAAAGTGTGCAGTACGTATTTTTTTGTTTGTGCCCAATTTCACTTTTAAGCAGTAAAACACATCCTGTAAAGTAATTTGTCATTTTAGATATCTAGGGAATATCTTAGAAAAGCTGATGTATTAAAAAGTTTTGCATAAAAAACTGATAAGTGACTAATGTTCTTGAAAACTGTATAATCAACTTTTGTGATAATTTGAGATTTTGCAAAGTATTCCAACAACATTAATTAATTTTGAAAAATGCAAACTTTTGATACAACAATATATTAAAACTGCTTGCAAGCTACATACGTTCCTGTGTAATAAAGAAGAACTGTCACGGTTCTTGCAACATCTAAATGCAATCCACAAGACCATCCAGTTTACGATGGAAGTAGAGAAGGATGGTTGCTTGCCGTTTCTGGACGTCTTCGTTACTAAGAGAGTGGATGGGTCATTAGGGCATTCTGTCTACCGTAAGCCAACACATACGGACCTTTACCTGCGAGCGTCGAGTTGTCATCATCCTGCACAAACTACCGGCGTCCTTAGAACGTTGGTGCACCGTGTTTATGTTGTTTCTGATGGAGACAGCCTTACAAAGGAGCTGTAACATATAGAGTCGGTGTTCAGAGGTAATGGTTACTCTCCACATCAGATTAGAACGGCGCTAAGAAGGACGAAACGTGAGTACCCACAAAATCGAGAAGATAAGGAGCTATTCAAGTCCAGGGCGTTCCTTCCATACGTCGGCAACCTTTCATCTAAAATAGGCAGGATTCTAAGGAAACATCAAGTTCAAGTAATCTTCCGGCCACCAGCGAAGATTAGTGCCCTTCTCGGTTCAGTAAAGGACGACCTGGGTCTGCGGAAGGCCGGGATCTATAAAATTCCTTGCCAGTGTGGCAAAGCTTACATCGGTCAGACGACATGCACAGTATGTGAAAGGTGCGTTGAACACGAGCGCCACGCCACTCGCCTTTGGCAGCCCAGTAAATCGGCCCTAGCTGAGCACTGTATTACCACAGGACACGCTATGGATTTTTCTGCCACGAAAATCTTGGCCTGAGTGAAAACTTTCTGGGATTCAGTAATTAAAGAATCTGTGGAGACGCCCAGCGCAAAATTTTATAAATCGAGATGGCGGTTTTCAACTGGACAAGGCTTGGGACCCAGTAACCTCTCTAATTTCCTGTGAGAGAAGACAATTTATTCACAACGGCACGTCTGGCGACATCTGACGTCTGTTTTTAGCGACGCGGGCGCGCATTCCGACAGAGGGCGAACATGTAGTAAACACCTTACGCCTGCGCCTGTGCGCCACAGATAAAACAGTAGCTCCAGAGGGCGCGGATTTCGATAGAGGACGCTCCTGTGACGGAAGCCAACGCGCATGCGTTTTCGCGCCCCCCGGAAAGTTGCAGTCTCCAGTGACGGACACTCACCTGAAGATGGCTGGACGATTGCCAGCCGAAATATCGGGGCAAGAAGTCAACATGATCCGGCTACAATCCCGAAATCTCATCGAACATTCAATACGCCGGGAAAATTTCAAGAATGATATATGTTCTCTGCTTTTTTCATGGATGCATCTGCTGATAGGATACTGCAGTGCCTACGTTATTCTGATTACGATGAAAAGTTCCTTTGAATATGCATCCATGTCCAAAGGAACAGGCACTGCGGTGACTAAAGCCGTCATGAAATACATAAAATGTGTTCGTAGTTGCGAAAAAGGACAACCATCAGCTGTAGAATGGAATGACGACAGTGAAAATTTGTAGCAGACGTGGACTCGAACCCGGTATAGCCGTTAAGAACACATTAAAGGAACTTCTCATCGTCTTCAGAATAACACATGCACTGCAGTATCCTCCGATACCGGGCAAGACACTTTCAAGTACAACGTCTGACCTGTACAGGAATATACGTAATACATGTACGAGTACAGGTGGTAGATGACATTTGGAAGTTTGGGTCTGGCCGGGAGTCGTGTACGGATAGTCAAATGTCAAGGCAACGGCTCGCGTTAAGCGGGAAATAAGGGTTCGAGTCCCGGTATTACACAAATTTTCATTGTCGTCATTCCATTCTACAGCAGATGGTCGTCCTTATTCGCAATTGCGAATTTATTTAATGTATCTGCTGATAAGTTCCCACCAGAGAATACAAGTGGACTTTCATGATTATGGGATAAAGTTTCACATTCTGCAATTTAATTGCCATCTTCAGAATAGCTAACATCATAGATCTTGCTTCAGAGGAGCGAATTATTTTCAGTTGTGACGATGTTGTTAACTCCAGTTATGCCCTCTAGAAATTGTGAGGCCATTTCAACAACCATTTGGCATATGTCGTCCTCATTCTCAGTACCACCAATTTGGAATTGTTCTCGACTGCATTTAGCTTTCGTTTTCTTTGTTTTCCCTTTCATGTCCTTCCAAATTATTTTAAGCTGCTCTTATGATGTTTGCGTAAAAGCCTCAGCGTTGTATTTAACGTGTATTCTTTCCCAGGTACAATTTTTCCTTTTCACCGTGTTCATATCGTGCTTTTTAGATTCAGTATTGGCTAAACAGTTTTTTGTTATTTCAGCAAACCTTTCTTTTACACTTTCTGTTACGCTCTTTGGACGTTTCTTAACACTTAAATTGTCGTTGGACAAAACCATGTTGCTGTTAACACGTATGTGAAGCATCAAAAAATGGTATAAGATTGCCGCTTAAATTGAAACGTGGCGCCCACCAATAATGGACGGTGATAGCTGTAGAAGGCGGGGCTAAGAACTGGACAATAGAGTCATCCAAAAATAGCACGTTTGTTCTACATTATTCCCCGGTATTATCATTAATAAAACGACATCCAGCTTCCTTGAATTTTAGTAATCCTTCATAACATAAATTACGCTAAAGCAATATTATTGTCAAAAGGTAATTTATTAATGTCTCAACCGGCCGGAGTGGCCGAGCGGTTCTAAGTGCTTCAGTCTGGAACCGCGCGACTGCTACTGTCGCTGGTTCGAATCCTGCCTCGGGCATGGGTGTGTGTGTGCTGTCCTTGAGTTAGTTAAGTTTAAGTAGGTCTAAGTTCTAGGGGACTTGTTGACTTCAGCTGTAAATCCCATAGTGCTCAGAGCCATTTGAATCAATAATGTCTGCCGACAATCAATAATTTTCGCGAGAAAACTATTTTCACGTGCCAGAAGTGTGCTAAAAAGTCTTACTTAGTGTAAAAGATGTTCCTACTTTAGTAACAACTAAAGAAGCAAACAGACATTGATCTCTCCAACATTTACTAAGACTTTAGTAAGATGCTTCCATAGTAATATAAAGTAGACTAGAGTAAATAAGTAAGAGTTATTACAAGAATAATTTATACTTGTTTGGTGCTCGCCTCATAATAATTTGAGGAGATTGTGTCGAATCGTATGGGAGAATGTTCGTCAATACTGCGTGGAAAGTATTGTTGGAGCTGTGACTGCTCACCTGTCGTAAACTACGTGTGCAAATGGCAATGGATTATCCAGCACAGTACTGCACTGATTCTTCTTGAAGGAAACAGAAATTTTGGGAAGAAGGTGGTTGGTCAAACTCTGCACAGAATGTATCAGAACAGGTGCACTACCTAAGACCCGGAAATAAGTAAAATTCATTGCGATGCTGAAACCCGGAAAGTCTGGAAATACCCCGAAGAGTTTTAGGCCAAATCCCTCCTAAGTAGCTTCTACAAACTCTTCGAGAGAATATTACTGACAAGACTAACTTCATACATCTAAGCCAGTCCTCTTATACATACCAAGCAGGTTTTCGAGCTGGAAGGAACTTTTGCGATCAAGAGCTGTCCCTCACAATCCATTCTGCGAAAGGCTTCCAGAACAAGATGAAAGCCGGTCTGGTTCTCATGGATCTTACATCAGGTACAATACAGTATGGATTGAGGGGCTATTGTTTAAGCTAACAAGTATCATTAAATGCAAACAGATTTACACTTTCCTCAAAAACATGTACACACAGAGGAAAATCAAGGTCTCACTTCATGTCATGAACAGCAAGAGCATGGTTCTGAATAATGGCCTGCCACAGGGATCGGCACTAGTAACCATTCTGATAGTCTATATATTGCCGACATACCAGACACAAAATCACGTAAATTTACGTACGCGAACGACTTAGTCATCGCATGCATATCAAAGCAAAACTAATAACGACATTGACAAAATACTGAGCGCAGACCTGTAAGCACTGAACACCTACTACTCCAAGTGGCATCTACACCCAAACCCCAACCAAACGACCACCACCATAATGCACATTACCAACAGAGATACAAATGAAAGCTACAACTCTATATGAAAGGCCAAAGCATCAGGCATGAGGATAAGCTTAAATACTCTGGAGTGAAATTAAATCGCAGTCTAATACAAAGCTCACATGTGGAAGATACAGAACAGAGCTAAAATCCTGTAATGCTATTCCGTCGAATCTATCTGGAGCGACGTGGGGTTCTGGAGGGAGCACACTGAGGACCTCAGCAGTAATCCTTGTCTACGGGATGGCTGAACACTGTTCGCCAATCCGGATGAGAAGTGCACACGTAGCTAATGTGGACGTCAAACTGAAGGAGACAATGCGGATTAGGTCTGAAACACTCAGGACCACCCCATATGCTTGACTCCCTGTCGGAGCAAAGATAGAGCCCCCGAAATTTTCGATTACAGGTATCCGTAAGACCACATAAAAAAATCCTAGACGGTACAGAATTCCCTATACATCGAGACTTAGTATCTCTAAAGAATCTTAAATCTTGGTCAGTTTTGTGGAAAATAGGCCAAGAACTGCAACGCTTCGACGCAAAGGCAGCTTGTAAAGAACTACGGACATATGGACATAAGAACCGAAAGTTGGTGGACGATGCCAAAAAGGAGATCGATGGATTCAATCTCCAGTGGAAATTGAGGACAGCTTTGAACCGTGTCAGGACGAGTGCTGGTAGGTGTAAGTAACTAATGAACAAATGGGGCCTACCAAAAATTTCTGAATGTGAGATTGGGGAAATGCAATCGATGGACCATTTACTTTTGTGTGAAGCTCATGATTGTCGGAAGTTTGAGTCCTCCCTCGGGCATGGGTGTGTGTGTCGTCTTTGGCGTAAGTTAGTTTAAGTTAGATTAAGTAGTGAGTAAGCTTAGGGACCGATGACCTCAGCAGTTTCGTACCGTAAGAACTTACCACAAATTTCCAATTTCCGTATGATTATGAGGGTGATCTGAAGCACACACACAGACTCTCCGACTCAGCCACAGAGAGGCTCAAGAATATTTTTAGTGTTTCATAGTATTATAACAACACGTGTAAAGAATATTTTAACTCAGTATAGAGATATCAAAATATTTTAGACAATACGTAATGAGATGAATGCCTTCGTAAATGTCGAACGAGTAAATGAATAACGTATGAAGTCTCTTCCAACACTCATGCAGTTCTCAACAGCCGAAACAGCGACATCTGGAGCGATGGAGATGCATGTGCTGCACGATCGTCATACAAAAGCATCATACACCAAACGAGTCACCGATTTTGCTCATCTTTCGCATGATCATACTGCCTACTTACAAGGGGACCACACGGCAGTCGGAATTTTGTAATTTTTTATATTTGTGGTACACGAAGTGCAGAACTCAAATGTACCTCTCGCAAAGAAGTTCGATCAAACTCTTAAATATTATCGAGCAAATCGACTATGAAGTTTCCGACCACGTTTAATATACTAAAATGAGGTACCGGAAGACGTTGTTCGAGAAGCATTGTGGCTCTGTGGTAAATTGCTCGCTCGAAGCTTGCGTGGTCTGGATTCCGTTGCAGAGGGATCAAATTTTTAAACAAAGGTGTGTGTTCTAAAAGCACATCCGTGAGATGGAGAATGCACATGGTGCACGAAACTGGTAATCGCTATATCGAGTCTCGTTTCGATCATTACTTTCTCCTTTTTTTCATTCCTTCGAATACCTGGGTTATTTAAATATTAAATTGTTCTGATGTATGCATATTAACTCTCATAACAGTCTCTTTTATGGAAAATATATGTCTCATTATTTCTTGGTATGAACTGCAACACAATAATTCAGCATTCATTGCAGCGAAATTTTCCTAACCACTGATCCTGTCTAAAAGGCTGTGAATCATGATTGTATTATTTAAAAATTTGCAGATTAATTTTTCTTTTTTTTTCTAGTTTGCCCTTAACGTAAATTCTCATAAAACGTGCACCATTTTTGAAACGTTTGATTCTGCCAGCATTCGAACCGAAGCCCACTACACAACGAGCAAGCGCTCTACCAAAAAGCCACTTTGGTTTTAGAAAAATATCTACCCTATTTTAGCATATTAAACGTGCATGGAGAACTATAAAGTCGATTTTCTCGATAATTTTTGAGAGTTGCATTAATCTGCCTTGAGAGAGATACACTGAAGTGACCTAAATCATGGGATAGAATGCACATATACATAAAACATTGGCAAACAATCTAAACAAGAACCCTAAAAAGTTTTGGTCATATGTAAAATCGGTAAGCGGATCTAAATCCCCTATTCAGTCACTCGTTGACCACGATGGCACCGAAACAGAGGACGACCGAAGAAAGGCAGAAATACTGAATTCAGTGTTCCGAAACTGTTTCACTGCGGAAAATCGTAACACGGTCCCTGACTTCAGCCGTCGCACGGACGCCAAAATGGAAAATATTGAAATAAACGATATCGGAATTGAAAAACAACTGCTATCACTTAGTAGCGGAAAAGCATCCGGACCAGACGAGATACCCTTAAGATTCTACAGTGATTATGCTAAAGAACTTGCCCCCTTTCTATCAGCAATTTATCGTAGATCGCTGGAAGAACGTAAAGTACCTAGCGACTGGAAGAAAGCGCAGGTCGTTCCCATTTTCAAGAAGGGTCATAAATCAGATGCGAATAATTATAGGCCTATTTCGCTTACGTCAATCTGTTGTAGAATAATGGAACATGTTTTGTGTTCTCGTATTATGACGTTCTTAGATAATACAAATCTCCTTCATCATAACCAACATGGATTCCGCAAACAGAGATCATGTGAAACTCAGCTCGCCCTATTTGCCCAAGAAATTCACAGTGCCGTAGACACTGGCGAGCAGATTGATGCCGTATTCCTGGACTTAAGGAAGGCATTTGATACGGTTCCGCACTTACGTTTAGTGAAAAAAATACGAGCTTACGGAATATCGGACCAGGTTTGTGATTGGATTCAGGATTTCCTAGAAGAAAGAACACAACATGTCATTCTTAACGGTTCAAAATCTGCAGATGTAGAGGTAATTTCGGGAGTACCGCAGGGAAGCGTGATAGGACCTTTATTGTTTACAATATACATAAATGACTTAGTTGACAACATCGGTAGCTCCGTGAGGCTATTTGCAGATGACACGGTTGTCTACAAGAAAGTAGCAACATCAGAAGGCTCGTACGTACTCCAGGAGGACCTGCAGAGGATTAATGCATGGTGCGACAGCTGGCAGCTTTCCCTAAACGTAGATAAATGTAATATAATGCGCATACATAGGGGCAGAAATCCATTCCAGTACGATTATGCCATAGGTGGTAAGTCATTGGAAGCGGTAACGACCGTAAAATACTTAGGAGTTACTATCCGGAGCGATCTGAAGTGGAATGATCACATAAAACAAATAGTGGGAAAAGCAGGCGCCAGGTTGAGATTCATAGGAAGAATTCTAAGAAAATGTGACTCATCGACGAAAGAAGTAGCTTACAAAACGCTTGTTCGTCCGATTCTTGAGTATTGCTCATCAGTATGGGACCCTTACCAGGTTGGATTAATAGAAGAGATAGACATGATCCAGCGAAAAGCAGCGCGATTCGTCATGGGGACATTTAGTCAGCGCGAGAGCGTTACGGAGATGCTGAACAAGCTCCAGTGGCGGACACTTCTAGAAAGGCGTTACTCAATACGGAGAGGTTTATTATCGAAATTACGAGAGAGCACATTCCGGGAAGAGATGAGCAACATATTACTACCGCCCACATATATCTCGCGTAATGATCACAACGAAAAGATCCGAGAAATTAGAGCAAATACGGAGACTTACAAGCAGTCGTTCTTCCCACGCACAATTCGTGAATGGAACAGGGAAGGGGGGATCAGATAGTGGTACAATAAGTACCCTCCGCCACACACCGTAAGGTGGCTCGCGGAGTATAGATGTAGATGTAGATGGCGGAAGTATAGCGTACGCATATGCATAGGCAGTGTCATTTATACTCTGGTGATTCGTGTGAAAAGCTATCCGACGTGATTATGGTCGCACGACGAGAATTAAGACTTCAAACGCGGAATGGTAGTTGGAGCAAGACGCTTGGGACGTTACATTTCGGAAATCCATATTCCGTGGTCCACAACGTCAAGAGTGTGCCAAGAATGCCACATTTCAGGCATTACCTCTCACCACGGTCAACGCACTGGCCAACAGCCTTCACTTAACGACCGAGAGCATTCACGATTCCGCAGAGTTGTCAGTGCTAACAGACAGGTATCACTGCGTGAAGTAACCGCCTAGATCAGAATTGGACGTACGACTAATTTATCCGTTAGAGCAGTGTGGAGGAATCTGGCGTTAATGGACTATGGCAGCAGACGACCGACGCGAGTGCCTTTGCTAACAGCACGACTTCGCTTGCAGCTCTCTCCTGTGCCCGTAACCATACCGGTTGGGCCCTAGAGGGCTATAAAACTGTGTCATGGTCAGATGAATCCCCATTTCAGTTGGTAAGTGCTGACGGACGAATTCGAGTGTGGCTCAAGGCCCACGAAGTCATGGACCCAAGTTGTCAACAAGGCACTGTGCAAGCTGGTGGTAGCTCCATAATGGTGTGGGCTGTGTTTATATGGAATGGACTCTGTCCTCTGGATGTTCGGCTTCTTGGAGACTATTTACAGCCTTTCATGAACGTCATGTTTCCAAACAACAATGGTATTTTTATGGATAACAGTGCCATATGTCACCAGGTCACAATTGTTCGTGACTGGTTTGAAGATCATTCTAGGCAGTCCGAGCGAATGGTTTGGCCACCCAGATCGCCCATCGTGAATCCCATCGAACATTCATGGGACATAAAAGACAGATCAGTTCACGCAAAGAACCCTACACCGGCACTTTCGCTATTATGGCTTAGTATTTCTGCAGGGGACTTCCTATTGAAATGCGACGTCGAGTTGTTACACTGTGTCGGGGAAAAGGAGGTGCGACACTGTATTAGGAAGTATCCCATAACTTTTGTCACCTTAGTATATATTTTTGTTCTGAGCTTCAAGTACCACAAATATAAAAAAAAAAAACAAGAAATCCAATTACCGTGTGGTCGCCTTGTTAGCTGTAACCTAAATGTTGCCCTAAGCCGATGCACTTGACAAGCGGTTTCGAAAAATCGAGGTTCAAGGAATTAACAGCCCATTGAATGCCATGCGAAAGCGACGACATCTCGATCGGATAATGCGACAGGATAGAAGTCTGCACGTATTGCATTAAAGTCCCGCAATTCTTAATTCCTCCCCCCATGAACCATGGACCTTGCCGTTGGTGGGGAGGCTTGGGTGCCTCAACGATACAGATAACCGTACCGTAGGTGCAACCACAA
Organism: Schistocerca serialis cubense; assembly: GCF_023864345.2. Taxonomy (NCBI): domain Eukaryota; kingdom Metazoa; phylum Arthropoda; class Insecta; order Orthoptera; family Acrididae; genus Schistocerca; species Schistocerca serialis. The sequence continues at coordinate 5,300,680 of NC_064640.1, forward strand.
CGGAGGGGTATCTGTTGAGAGGCCAGACAAACGTGTGGTACCTGAAGAGGGGCAGCAGCCTTTTCAGTATTTGCAGGGGCAACAGTCCGGATGATTGACTGATCTGGCCTTGTAACACTAACCAAAATGGCCTTGCTGTTCTGGTACTGCAAATGGCTGAAAGCAAGGGGAAACTACAGCCGTAATTTTTCCCGAGGGCATGCAGCTTTACTGTAAGGGGAAAGAAAACTGGCGTTTTACGGATCGGAGCGTGGAATGTCAGATCCCTTAATCGGGCAGGTAGTTTAGAAAATTTAAAAAGGGAAATGGATAGGTTAAAGTTTGATATAGTGGGAATTAGTGAAGTTCGCTGGCAGGAGGAACAAGACTTTTGGTCAGGTGAATACAGGGTTATAAATACAAAAGCAAATAGGGGTAATGCAGCTGTAGGTTTAATAATGAATAAAAAAATAGGAGTACGGGTAAGCTACTACAAACTGCATAGTGAACGCATTATTGTGGCCAAGATAGACACAAAGCCAACGCCTACCACAGTAGTACAAGTTTATATGCCCACTAGCTCTGCAGATGACGTAGAAATTGATGAAATATATGCTGAGATAAAAGAAATTATTCAGGTAGTGAAGGGAGACGAAAATTTAATAGTCATGGGTGACTGGAATTCGTCAGTAGGAAAAGGGAGAGAAGGAAACATAGTAGGTGAATATGGACTGGGGCTAATAAATGAAAAAGGAAGCCGTCTTGTAGAATTTTGCACAGAGCATAACTTAATCATAGCTAACACTTGGTTCAAGAATCATGAAGGAGGGTTGTATACCTGGAAGAATCCTGGAGATACTAAAAGGTATCAGATAGATTATATAATGGTAAGACAGAGATTTAGGAACCAGGTTTTAAATTGTAAGACATTTCCAGGGGCAGATGTGGACTCTGAACACAATCTATTGGTTATGAACTGTAGACTAAAACTGAAGAAATTGCAAAAAGATGGGAAATTAAGGAGATGGGACCTGGATAAACTGAAAGAACCAGAGGTTGTACAGAGTTTCAGGAAGAGCATAAGGGAACAATTGACAGGAATGGGGGAAAGAAATACAGTAGAAGAAGAATGGGTAGCTCTGAGGGATGAAATAGTGAAGGCAGCAGAAGATCAAATAGGTAAAAAGACGAGGGCTAGTAGAAATCCTTGGGTAACAAAAGAAATATTGAATTTAATTGATGAAAGGAGAAAATACAAAAATGCAGTAAATGAAGCAGGCAAAAAGGAATACAAACGTCTCAAAAATGACATCGACAGGAAGTGCAAAATGGCTAAGCAGGGATGGATAGATGACAAATGTAAGGATGTAGAGGCCTGTCTCACTAGGGGTAAGATAGATACTGCCTACAGGAAAATTAAAGAGACTTTTGGAGAGAAGAGAACCACTTGTATAAATATCAAGAGCTCAGATGGCAACCCAGTTCTAAGCACAGAAGGGAAAGCAGATCGGTGGAAGGAGTATATAGAGGGTCTATACAAGGGCGACGTACTTGAGGACTATATTATGGAAATGGGAGAGGATGTAGATGAAGATGAAATGGTAGATATGATACTGCGTAAAGAGTTTGACAGAGCACTGAAAGACCTGAGTCGCAACAAGGCCCCGGGAGTAGACAACATTCCATTAGAACTACTGACAGCCTTGGGAGAGCCAGTCCTGACAAAACTCTACCATCTGGTGAACAACATGTTTGAGAGAGACGAAATACTGTGAGACTTCAGGAAGAACATAATAATTCCAATCCCAAAGAAAGCAGGTGTCGACAGATGTGAAAATTACCGAACTATCAGTTTAATAAGTCACATCTGCAAAATACTAATTCGAATTCTTTACAGGCGAATGGAAAAATTGATAGAATCCGACCTCGGGGAAGATCAGTTTGGATTCCGTAGAAATGTTGGAACACGTGAGGCAATACTGACCCTACGACTTATCTTAGAAGAAAGATTAAGGAAAGGGAAACCTACGTTTCTAGTATTTATAGACTTAGAGAAAACTTTTGAGAATGTTGATTGGAATACTCTCTTTCAACTTCTGAAAGTGTCAGGGGTAAAATATAGGGAGCGAAAAGCTATTTACAAATTGTACCGAAACCAGATGGCAGTTATAAGAGTCGAGGAACATGAAAGGGAAGCAGTGGTTGGGAAGGGAGTGAGACAGGGTTGTAGCCTATCCCCGATGTTGTCCAATCTGTATATTGAGCAAGCAATAAAGGAAACAAAAGAAAAGTTCGGAGTAGGTACTAAAATACATGGAGAAGAAATAAAAACTTTGAGGTTCGCCGATGACATAGTAATTCTGTCAGAGACAGCAAAGGATTTGGAAGAGCAGTTGAACGGAATGGACAGTGTCTTGAAAGGAGGATATAAGATGAACATCAACAAAAGCAAAACGAGGATAATGAAATGTAGTCGACTAGGGTCGGGTGATGCTGAGGGAATTAGATTAGCAAATGAGACACTTAAAGTAGTAAAAGAGTTTTGCTATTTGGGGAGCAAAATAACTGACGATGGTCGAAGTAGAGAGGATATAAAATGTAGAGTGGCAATGGCAAGGAAAGCGTTTCTGCTGAAGAAAAATTTGTTAACATCGAGTATAGATTTAAATGTCAGGAAGTCGTTTCTGGGGTATTTGTATGGAGTGTAGCCATGTATGGAAGTGAAACATGGACTATAAATAGTTTAGACAAGAAGAGAATAGTAGCTTTCGATATGTGGTGCTACAGAAGAATGCTGAAGATTAGATGGGTAGATCACATAACTAATGAGGAGGTATTGAATAGAATTGGGGAGAAGAGGAGCTTGTGGCTCAACATGACTAGAAGAATAGGTCGGTTGGTAGGACATGTTCTGAGACATCGAGGGATCACCAATTTAGTATTGGAGGGCAGCGAGGAGGGTAAAAATCAGAGAGGGAGACCAAGAGATGAATACACTAAGCAGATTCAGAAGGATGTAGGCTGCAGTAGGTACTGGGAGATGAGGAAGCTTGCACAGGATAGAGTAGCATGGAGAGCTGCATCAAACCAGTCTCAGGACCGAAGGCCACAACAACAACAACACTTCTTAATTCTTAAATTTTCGCCAACCACTTGTGTCTCTAAAGCGAATTATGTTTTTATAGAAATATTACTACTACTATTACTACTACTACTACTACCACAGCTACTACTATTAATATTAATAATAATAATAATAATAATAATAACCCCCGTGGAGGCCCGGGAAAAGAATAGGCCTCCGGTATGTTATGCCAGTCGTAAAAGGCGACGAAAAGAACAAACCACTAATAGGGCTAACCCCCCTTTTAGTGTGATTAGTTGGTTCAGGACAGAACTAAAGAAACCTCGGACAAGCGCCGTTATTGTCGGGGACGACGCTTGAACCCTATGCCCGCCCACAATGGTAACGACACTGCTAGCCAACTGGAAAATGATTTAAATCCAAATAGAGGTGTTTTGCAGGATATGCTTCCTGCAACCACCCTAGAAGGAAAACAAAGACAGAGGATGAGATGGTCAGATGAAGTTAATCGACACCTCATGTTCTGTTATTACCAAGCGACAAACCTAGGAACCAACACAACTGGATACAGATCACAAGTATACACAACATTTATTACCAGATATCCAGAATTAAAATTTTTAACAGAACAACGACTAGCTGATCAGATCCGTGTAATAATCAAAAATAACAGGATACCCCAGTCAGAATTAGAAAACATCAAACAACAAGTACAACAAATACTGGAACAAAATAATGTGCAATTAGAAGAAGAAGAAAATACAATAATGGACTCAAACTAGCAAACAAACAAAGAACAACACGCATCAATTAAACAATCAGAGGAAAACGAAATCTTAAGACAGCCACCAGAAGAAGCACAAATAGAACACGAAGTGACACACATGTTAGATATAGAAGAAAAATTTCAGCTGACATATATCGAATGCAAAGACACAAATACAGACATTAGACCATTCTTGCATAGACCGCCAAATAGCCCACAGGTCGAAACAACAATAAAAACTATCAACACAATCATACACAACAAAATAAACAAAAACACAACTATGGAAGAGTTACAACTACTAGTTTATACAGGAGCGCTCACTACACTAAATATACACAATAGGCAGAGATCAGAACCAACCAACACACAGAAGAAACCCAAAAAACCTGCGTGGCAACACAGGCTACAGATCAGAATAGAAAAACTGAGAAAAGACATCAGACAGCTAACACAATTTATAAGAAATGAAATGTCAGAAAAAAAACGAAAAAGGTTAGGGAAAATCTCACAACAAGAAGCGATAGAGCAATTAGATGAAAAGAAGCAGAAATTACAAGCATTGGCCAAACGACTTAGAAGATACAAAAAAAGTGAAAATAGAAGGAAACAAAACCAAACATTCAACACAAACCAAAAGAAATTTTACCAGACAATAGATAACACGCACATTATAATAGACAATCTACCAAACATATCAGACATGGAACACTTCTGGAGCAACATATGGTCCAACCTAGTACAACATAACAGGCATGCACGGTGGATACAAGCAGAAACAGACACATACAAGATGATACCACAAATGCCCAAAGTGATAATTTTGCAACATGAAGTCACTCAAGCAATTAATTCTACTCACAATGGGAAAGCCCCTGGAAATGATAATATAGCAAATTTGTGGCTAAAGAAGTTCACCTCAACACATTAACTAAATTATTTAACAGTTACATTGCAGACCCATACACATTCCCTGATACACTTACACAAGGAATAACTTATCTGAAACCTAAAGATCAAGCAGACACAGCGAACCCAGCTAAATATCGCCCCATAACATGCCTACCAACAATATACAAAGTATTAACTTCAGTCATTAAACAGAAATTAATGACACATACAACACAGAATAAAATTATAAATGAAGAACAAAAAGGCTGTTGCAAAGGAGCACGAGGATGTAAAGAGCAACTGATAATAGATGCAGAAGTGACATATCAAGCTAAAACTAAACAAAGGTCGCTGCACTACGCATACATTGATTACCAAAAAGCTTTTGATAGTGTACACCACTCATGGTTACTACAAATATTGGAAATACACAAAGTAGATCCTAAATTGATACAGTTCCTAAACATAGTAATGAAAAATTGGAAAACCACACTTAATATCCAAACAAATTCAAATAATATCACATCACAGCCAATACAGATTAAGCGTGGAATATACCAAGGAGACTCATTAAGTCCTTTCTGGTTCTGCCTTGCTCTGAACCCACTATCCAACATGCTAAATAATACAAATTATGGATAGAATATTACTGGAACATACCCACACAAAATCACACATTTGCTACACATGGATGATCTAAAACTACCGGCAGCAACAAATCAACAACTCAGCCAATCACTAAAGAAAGCAGAAGTATTCAGCAATGATATAAGTATGGATTTTGGGACAGACAAATGTAAGAAAAATAGCATAGTCAAGGGAAAACACACTAAACAAGAAGATTACATATTGGATAACCACAGCGACTGCATAGAAGCAATGGAAAAAACAGATGCCTATAAATATCTAGGATACAGACAAAAAATAGGAATAGATAATACAAATATTAAAGAAGAACTAAAAGAAAAATATAGACAAAGACTAACAAAAATACTGAAAACAGAATTGACAGCAAGAAACATGACAAAAGCTATAAATACTTATGCCATACCAATATTGACCTACTCATTTGGAGTAGTGAAATGGAGTAACACAGACCTAGAAGCACTCAATACACTTACACGATCACAATCCCACAAATATAGAATACATCACATACATTCAGCAACAGAAAGATTCACATTAAGCAGAAAGGAAGGTGGAAGGGGATTTATCGACATTAAAACCTACATTATGGACAGGTAGACAATTTAAGAAAATTCTTTATAGAACGAGCAGAAATCAGCAAAATACACAACGCAGTCACTCATATAAATACATCTCCTACACCACTGCAATTTCATAACCACTTCTACAATCCTTTAGACCACATAACATCAACAGATACGAAGAAAGTAAATTGGAAAAAGAAAACACTACATGGCAAGCACCTGTATCATCTAACACAGCCACACATCGATCAAGATGCATCCAACACATGGCTAAGAAAAGGCAATATATACAGTGAGACGGAAGGATTCATGATTGCAATACAGGATCAAACAATAAACACCAGATATTACAGCAAGCATATTATTAAAGATCCCAATACCACAACAGATAAATGCAGACTTTGCAAACAACAAATAGAAACAGTAGGTCACATCACAAGCGGATGTACAATACTAGCAAATACAGAATACCCCAGAAGACATGACAATGTCGCAAAAATAATACATCAACAGCTTGCCTTACAACATAAACTTACAAAAGAACACGTTCCCACATACAAGTATGCACCACAAAATGTACTGGAAAATGATGAATACAAGTTATACTGGAACAGAACTATTATAACAGATAAAACAACGCCACATAACAAACCTGACATCATACTCACCAATAAAAAGAGGAAATTAACACAACTAATCGAAATATCCATACCCAATACAACAAATATACAAAAGAAAACAGAAGAAAAAATTGAAAAATACATCCTACTGGCTGAGGAAGTCAAGGACATGTGGCATCAGGATAAAGTTGACATCATACCAATTATACTATCAACTACAGGAGTCATACCACACAATATCCACCAGTACATCAACGGAATACAGCTACATCCAAACATATATATACAACTACAAAAATCCGTAATTATTGATACATGTTCAATTACCCGAAAGTTCCTAAATGCAATATAACACATACCGTACAGTTAAAAGGAAGTGACGCTTGATCAAGGTCCGCGTCACTTTCCATTTTTAACCAGACTTAACGTCTGAGAAAGTAAAGAAATAATAATAATAAAAGTGGTGATCAGAAAGTGGCCAAAGGAACTGAAAGTACAAAATATACCGAGCGGTATTTACCTGGGACACAAAAGGAAGGGACTAGTAGTAGACTGTTTAGCTTTCGCTGAGGATCTGGCACTTATAGCAAGCTCAGTGGGAGTAGCAGTAAAGCAGCTCAATATACTCAATCTCCAGGCTGCCAAGGTAGGACTTCAATTGTGAGTAGAAAAGACAAATACCTCACCAACAGCAATGATACTCCCAGTGAACTACAGTTGGAACAAGGTCAAATTGAGAAAGTTGACAGATTTAGGCAAATAGGAGAATGGTTGGAACCCAACCTATCAAACGGAACAGCACTAACAACTCAGATTAATAAATTACAATTAGCATATCGATTAACCAAGATCATCTATAACAAGAAATGCCTATCTCGCAATTCAAGAATAAAACACTACCGAACAGTTATCCGCACTGAAGCCCTATATGCCTCAGAATCCTTGAATCTGAACAGGAAAGGCTTGACGGATGAACTAGAGATTCGGGAGAGGAAGATCCTGAGAAAAATTCTGGTACCGGACAAAACAGATGGTGAGTACAGAAGACAATCGAACCAGGAGCTATACAATCATACCGAGAAAATCACAGATGTAGCCAGGAAGAGACGTCTCGCTTTCTACGGACATATCACAAGGATGGACCAAACAAGACTAACCAACCGACTTCTCAACTACTGGAAGAGCAGGAAGACCGTGACACCGTGGCTGATAGAATTCAAGAAAGATATCCAGCAACTGAACGTAACTGAAAGTGAAATTAGAAACCCAGCACTTCTCAGAAGAATACTAAAAGAAAAGAGGTTTCAGGATAGATCGCCCCGTAAAAAGATCGGCGCCCTGTGGACAATGGAGAGAAAGGAGAAACATAGCCAGGGAATGTAGGATTACTGGGCAAACATCAAGTACCTCTCCAGGCTGAAAAGTTGAATATCGTGGTCCTTAGCAGGCCCATTCGAAAGAAGAAGAAGAAGTAATAATAATAGTAATAATAATAATAATAGTATAGTAAGGATTTGTGATGAAATTAACATTTATTTATTGATACATTCTTATCCCTTTCACAAATACAGTGTAGAGTATTCTAAGTAGTTGTAGCCCATTACATCTTCACTGTGATGCTCATATGAATGTATCGATATATAAACATTCACATCATCACAAAGCCTTACTGCATCTCAATTATGCCTGAACACAAACTTACGACAATGATTACCGTTACCAACGGAAACAAGTTACTATAGACCGTCATAATTTGACTTGTTACCGTAATTTACTGTCTCAATTGATATGGAAAACAATGACGTTCAAGAGTAGCTTAAGATGTTAGCGATTTAAATGAATATTATTATTATTTTTGTTATTGTTAATATTATTATTTTACTAGCAATAATTCTCTGTCGTCTTGTAGGTTGAACTGAACAAGATTAAATAATAGGATTTCATGTGCTACTTTAATCTTTGAATGCTGCATATTAGATAGTGTTCTTACGAGTAGTGCGCCCATGGTTGATTGAAACTGTTCCTCTTATTATTAATCAGAAGGTGTTGTTTCAACAGGATGGTCCACGACCCCTCCTCGACTATGAGCATCTGAGCAACCGGTAAACTGTTTGTTGGATTCGAAGGCAAGGTCCTAGTTGATTTCTTTCTTTTTTCATATAAAGCTGTTACCGAAAACAGACACCCTCCGTCTACTGTCTTCTGTTTTCTTTCTAAACATTCATAACTTTTCGTTATAAAATACATACAAAATTAAGAGAAAAGGTGATTTCTTTCATTACCTTCAAGAGAAAAATTTTTTTTAAAAATAGCGAATGTAGTAAAAATGTTTTTTTATACATTTTAGGTACAACTAGACCTTACCCGAAGTTTCTCTAATTCTTTCTTCTTTACCTGATATAAGATTTTTATGAACTGTTGTCTTTACGTGGTTTTTAGTGCACACTTGGCTACACATCTACCACAGTAATGTGTAATATTTTCTTATTCTAATAATTTTTACATTCTTTACGTACGCTACGATACCCATCTACCCGATATTTATCCTTTTAAAAATCTTCAAATTTTTTTTTATTCAGACAATCGCCAAAGTTGGTTGTCCATTTAAAGATTGTAATTTGTATTAGGAAAAAAATTAAAAATCACGTAATCAATTCCAGATCATGACATTCATTATGACTATTTTTTAAAAGTTTTTCACTAAATTCTAATAGGATGAAATACAAATTCATTCTCAAAAAGACACAAACCATTCGTGCCTTCTGAAGGACACCCACAGGGTTTTCTGATGATGCACTCTTTATTTCATTTCACCCTTCAGGTTCTTTCTGCTAAACTTCATCTAACCAATTTCTTCCTCTGGCTGCTTGGATAGTTCACATAGGCATGTACTGAGAATAGATGAATCTGACGACGTCCTTCATGGGCTGCAGCAGTGGATGACAGTCGCAAATTACAATAGGGTTTGGCCGACTGAGTCAATCATACATCAATTCAGCAGACGCTGCAGGGTAATGCAATAGCGTTCACAAATCGTATATATTTTTGATATTTGAGTCATGAACTACATTCTAAATGTGCCATTTTTCATAAATTTATTTTGAGTAAAAATGAATTACTTTCTTCAAAATATAGTATTTATTTGTAGAGACTAGATGTTAACTACACGTAAGTGTGAATATGAGCACGCAAAATGGTATTAATAATTTACATGAAAAAGAAAGCATGACCCCATAGTAATTCAAATGGAATGTGCATCAGCGCCATCTGTTGAAAGATGTTCTGTGTAACTTAGTTTACAGATGTACAATGTTACACATATGAAATGCATCATCCATACAGTTAGCACATATGAAATGCATTAGTCCTAGAGTTTGACTCTTACAAGATGCATCTCGTGTACTGTTTGACTCATGAAAGGGGCATCAAATATTTTTGTCATAACTTTTTTTATTTTTAGAGATAATCGAATTCTGATAGTATTTTTGGACAGAGCAAATGCCACTGAGAAACCGCTACCCACAATACACGGAAGTTAGGTGGGTTCTATGGTTCACCGGGGCAAGGGGCGAAAATGTTTTTCCTAATCTCTCAGCCAAACTTTAAATGATCTTAAAAATTCAAAATTCTGACGTAATCCACATAAAAAGAGCCATTCAGAAAAATTTTAACTAATAAAATCGGATTTCATTAAAGATTCTCAGTTAGTATTCTGTGTTGTGAATCGAATGTGAGATTCTTTCTGTCGTACACAATAACATAAGCCAGAGTGTCTGCAGGTATTTTATCATTAAATGTACCACAAAATTTCATAGTCATGTTTTGACTTGTCACAATATTTTTTCTGTGAGTCATATTTGTTACGTATACAGGATGGATTGATATACGATTATGTGAGCTTTGTACCTCATTTCTCAATTTTGTAACCCTTTCAAAATCGTCATACATCTGCAAGAAATTATTTGGTAGTTCTAGCATCCATACCTCCTCTGCAAAGACTTCGGCTCTACCCTTTTTTCAAATATAGTGTGCGTACATTATAATGCTCAAATAATGAAGAAACTGCCAACAGGCTATTATTTCGATTTATTTCAAAGGCAACAAATACGAAATGTGGCATATCAAATTCTGCTGCGTTGTAGAATGTAATCATATCTAACTAAAAAATTCTTCTTGGCACTAAAGCAACTTCTGAGGTTTGTAGTTCATAAAAAAGTCACGGAACTTTGGATTTTTCAGTATCTTTCCTCATTGTTCTGTCTGGTAACTTGGCTCCTTAACAATATGTACAAGAATTTCCATACATTGTACTACAATTTTACCTTCTTTTGGAAGTGTTTATTTTACTTCAACTCCAACATTATTGTAGGTAGGCCATCTAAGAACACCATCTCCAGCACTTGAACTCCAAGTAATAATTACTGTTAAATATCCTTCACATATTATTTCTTTATAATCTTTAAAAAATCCGCCAAGCATTCCTAGTGGATAAAGCACCTCATTTTTCCAGGTCGTTATTTTCTCATTATAAAGTTTATGTCCTTCTGTACGTATTTCATTATTAAGAAACTAAGTCAAATACAACAAAACTGGCGATGAAATAAACGTATGCTCTATTCTAGAGATAACATTATTTCCTTTCTTATGGCTATCAAATCAAATAGCTTTGCCACATAATTATCAATTAATTATTTATTAGATTTTCTATCATAAGTTGTTTAATCTGTACTATCAGCTACAATAATACTGAAGCTCACATACAGATATGCATGATTTGGATGCAGACATCCGTCAACAATATTTATATTAATCTCTGTTTCCCTGTTAGGTACATTTAAATTACTTTTAATCTTCTCACTTAGAGGGATTATGTGGAACTGATAGCTCTCTATTTTGTACATTATTTATTAAGGAATAAATTTTATTAAGCCATATCTAAAATAACTGTTACAGTAGCACCAGTAAACTCAATTAAGATATCATTTTCATCAGTTATAGGTATTACTAAATCCTGAATAGGATCAAACATAGGAATTATACAGGGTAATGTGGGTCATGAATTAGGGTCCACCAAACTCAGCTCTAGCTTGAATGAAGGAATAATATTCGTTTATCGACGAAAGTGGTCCGTATACTTCACAAGCATTCCGTCAGCTAGACTGAGATTTGTGTTGGTTAATTAGAATGTGGGTCATGTGGGTCATGAACATCGATAGCAACAGTTTTATTTTATTAGTTTGAGTCATTCAGTTACTAAATCCAAGTTAACTAACAATACTATCCTTTCTATCAATATGCAGTGAATAGCCAAAGAACCTGGTACACCTGACTAATATCGTGTAGGGCTCCCGCCACACCCTAAAGTGCCGCAATACGACGTGTCATGGACTCGACTAATGTCTGAAGTAGTGCTGGAGGGAAACGACACCATGAACCTTGCAGGGCTGTTCATAAATCCGTAAGAGCACGAGGGAGTGGAGATCTCTTCTGAATAGCACGTTGCAAGGAGCCCCAGATTTGCTCAGTAATGTTAATGTCTGGGGAGTCTGGTGGACAACGGGAGTGTTTCTGCTCAGAAGATCGTTTCTGGAGACACTTTGGACGTGTGGGGTGTCATATCGTCGTGCTCAAATTGCCAAAGTCCGTCAGAATGCACAATATAAATGAATGGATGGTGGTGATCAGTCATGATGCCTACGTTCGTGTCAACTGTCAGAGTCGTACCTAGAGGTATCGGAGTTCCCATGTCACTCCCACTGCACACCCGCCACACCATTACATAGCCTCCACCAGCTGGAACAGCCCCCTGCTGAAATGCAGGGTCCATGGATCCATGGATCCCGTACACGTCCATCCACTCGATACGAGACTCGTCCGATCAGGCAACATGTTTACAGTCAACAACGGTCCAGCGCTCAGGCAAGGCGTAAAGCTTAGTGTCGCGCAGTCATCAAGGGTGCACAAGTGGGCCTTCGGCTCCGAAAGCCCAAATCTATAATGTTTCGTTGAGTGGTTCGCACGCTAGCAATTGTTGATTGCCTATTGAAATCTGCAGAAATTTGCGGAAGGGTTGCACTTCTGTCACGCCGAACGATTCTGTTCAGTCGTCGTTGGTCCCGTTCTTGCAGTATATATCTCTAATATATGATCTGTATCTCCAAAACTTTCTGAAAATCTGGTGATAAGAATTACTTCACGTTGCCTTGTAGTCATGTCGTGATAGGGTTGACAGGACAAATTTGCTGAGCCTACACGAAAAAGCGTTGCTAGTCCCATGAAATGAGATGTTTTTACGAAGCTCGTAGAGCGTCACCATACTGCGTGAGGAGATTGTTTTCGAAGTTCTTCTATGACTTTCGCTGATAAGTTGGCTCTTAGGCAGGGCATGCAACATCGTATACGACGAACATCTGACTTAGGAAAAGCGTTTCATGCCCTCCGGTACATATTCCTCACAAAGGAAACGTTATTGAATTAACTTATTGAAACCACGTTCTGCTTTGCATTTTTAAGACGAAAAAATGTTCCACAGGTCTTGACGCTTGCCAAGCATCCCTAGTGGTTTTAATACCTATTTTGCCTCTTAAAGTAATATCGTATGACGTGGTTGGCCGGGTTATCTTCCATCAGAAGTTAGTTCGAGCGCCTAACTGAAGATGTTTGTTGTCTATTATTAGCACACACATCAATTAGTCTACAATGTGATGAGTTAAAATTTGTAACACCAAATACACTACTGGCCATTAAAATTGCTACACCACGCTGACCACGGTGGCCACGCGGTTCTAGGCGCTGCAGTCCGGGACGGCGCGACTGCTACGGTCGCCGGTTCGAATCCTGCCTCGGGCATGGATGTGTGTGATGTCCTTAGGTTAGTTAAGTTTAAGTAGTTCTAAGTTCTAGGGGACTGATGACCTCAGATGATAACTCCCATAGTGCTCAGAGCCATTTGAACCATTTTTTTGCCACACCACGAAGATGACGTGCTACAGAAGTGAAATTTAACCGTTAGCTTTTCAGAGCATTTACACAACCGATTTCCAATCGATTTCTCGATTGCTCATACACAAACAGCAATTGACCGGCGTTGCCTGGTGAAACGTTGTTGTAATGCCTCGTGTAAGGAGGAGGAATGCGTACCATCACGTTGCTGACTTCTATAAAGGTCGGATTGTAGTCTTTCGCGATTGCGGTTTATCGTATCGCGACATTGCTGCTCGCGTTGGTCGAGATCCAATGACTGTTAGCAGAATATTGAATCGGTGGGTTCATGAGGGTAATACGGAACGCCGTGCTGGATCCCAACGGCCTCGTATCACTAGCAGTCGAGATGACAGGCATCTTATCCTCATGGCTGTAACGGATCGTGCAGCCACGTCTCGATCCCTGAGTCAACAGATGTGGACGTTTGCAAGACATCAACCATCTGCACGAACAGTTTGACGACGTTTGCAGCAGCTTGGACTATCAGCTCGGAGACCATGGCTGCGGTTACCCGTGACGCTGCATCACAGACAGGAGCGCCTGTGATGGAGTACACAACGACGAACCTGGGCGCACGAATGGCAAAACGTCATTTTTTCGGATGAATCCAGGTTCTGTTTACAGCACCATCATGGTCGCATCCTTGTTTGGCGACATCGCGGTGAACGCACATTGGAAGCGTGTATTCGTCATCGCCATACTGGGGTATCACCCGGCGTGATGATAAGGGGTGCCTTTGGTGACACGTGTCGGTCACCTCTTGTTCGCATTGACGTCACTTTGAACAGTGGACGTTACATTTCAGATACGTTACGACCCGTGGCCTTACCCTTCATTCGATCCCTGCGAAACCCTACGTTTCTGCAGAATAATGCACGACCGCATGTTGCAGGTCCTGTACGGGCCTTTCTGGATACAGAAAATGTTCGGCTGCTGCCCTAGCCAGCACATTCTCCAGATCTCTTACCAATTGAAAACGTCTGGTCAATGGTGGCCGAGCAACTGGCTCGTCACAATACGCCAGTCACTACTCGTGATGAACTGTGGTAACGTGTTGAAGCTGCGTGGGTAGCTGTACCTTACACGCTATCCAAGTTCTGTTTCACTCAATGCCCAGGCGTACCACGGCCGTTATTACGGCCAGAGGTGGTTGTTCTGGGTACTGATTTCTCGGGATTTATGAACCCAAATTGCGTGAAAATGTAATCACATGTCAGTTGTGGTATAATATATTTGTTCAATTTATACCCGTTTATCATCTGCATTTCTTCTTGGTGTAGCAATTTTAATGGCCTGTAGTGTATATTCTGGCTCACCAGTAATGCCTGTTATCCCGTATCGAACCAAAATTTACACAGTCTTCCTTACATATAGCCAGTTAGACAAATTGCCGCCTCTTATTCTACATGCGTTGCTACCTCTGTATCACGATCACGGGACCCCGGGTTCGGTTCCCCGCCGGGTTGGGATTTTCTCTGCTTGGGGCTGGGTGTTTGTGTTGTTTGGTTGTTTTGGGGACGTGACCAGACAGCGAGAACATGGAAGTCGCCGGATTAGGGAAGGACAGGGAAGGAAGTCGGCCGTGCCCTTTCAAAGGAACCGTCCCAGCATTTGCCTGGAGCGTGTACAGGATGGCAGTCAGCCAAGGAATATTTTAGGGAATTGGTTTAAGAAATTTATTTCAAAGGCCCAGTGGAATCTTTACAAGTTTGCTCCCAGAGTAATTCACGCCGTGCCTGCGTGACACAAGTCGCTTGCCTTTCTGAACCGAGGCGGGTCTGTCTAGTTAAAGCTGTTGACAGGAGACGCCCTGAACCCTCTGCCGCAACTACTAGCCAATTCACGCCATTGATTTTAGCCAATAGCGTGCGCGGGATACTCACCACGTATGTGGACGCCGGAGCGTCCTGCGGAGCGGAACGCACTTGCTTCTCTCTCTTGTAATCCAGACCTCTAGCAGAACAGACGTCACCTTGGAAGGCAGAGCCTCCGGCTCTGTCTTTCGCGACCGACCACCACCGTAAGTTAAAATGAACCACTTCCCCTTCCGTTACCCATTTTAATTAATTATTCGACCTTCTAGACTGGCCTAAACCCGCTAACTTCCGACCCTAGGCGCGCCCTTTGTACTCCGTATATTGAAATATACCCTGTTCATTCTACTTAATTTCCTGTTTTGTCATTTAACGGCAGCCCTGGATGCCCACTATCAAATCCTGACCGCTCGACCTCCTGCACACTGGCGCCACGAGGTATATTTAACAGTCTCATTCCCCCTTCCCTGCCAAGCTATACATTAACATCGGTTGCAGGAGTCCCTCGTAAACTTCCCCTAACTTTACAATTGGTGTCAGGAGGGGGATGTAACAATTATAACCCCCCTTCGTGGCACGTTAGCGTCTGTATAACTTTACGAGCGATTTTGGGAAATCACGGAAAACCTATATCAGGATGGCCGGATGCGGGATTGAGCCGTCATCCTCCCGAATGAGAGTCCAGTGTGCTAGCGTTTGTGTTGTCCTCATCATTCTATAATCATTCATTAAAGTGGCTAGATCGGACTGTGTACACACTGGCAATTTGTACGGGCGCTGGAGATCGCGCAGTTGAGCACCCCACAAATCAAGCATCATCATCATCATCATCATCATGATTTTGCACACGGATGTTCCGTGGTCACACGCACAAGGAGCGTTGTTCGGTGGTCACACCGACCGCTGTAGCCTTTGACTTCGAGCGCATGTGTTACCCTGATCCCACACTCCACGAGGCTATGGACATTTTCGAACGAAATGGTTTCACCTTTGACACTATGGCTTCCTACAAAATCGCTGTTTGTTGGCCGGAGAGCAACATCTGTAGCATATTATCTCTGTAATAAATATTACTAGCTTTTCTCTCGGTATAGTTAGTAGATAGTTTCAGCCCGCAGTTTTCGATAGTTCCACGCGCAATTTTCGCGACATTTAAGCCTGAGTCACTCCAAAACGCGTCAAGCGATACCCTTCATTACAGATGTCGGACGTCGTATGCTGGGTATACTGGTAAAACCGGACAGGCGCCGAACTGTGGCGGAACTAACATCAGACTTTGATGCTGGGCAGAATGCAAGTGTGTTTCAACACACAGTGCACCGAACACTCATAATGATGGGCTTCCGCTGCCGACGACCCATGTGTGTCCAAGTATTAACACCACGACATCGGCAACTACGACTGAAATGGGCCCGTGACCTTCGGCACTGGACGTTGGTGCAGTGGCAGAGCGTTCCATTGTCTGATGAATCCCGATATCATCGTCATCATGCCGATGGGTGGGAGCAAAACCGTCGTCTTCCAGGTGAATAGCTCCTTGACACATGTACTGCGGGAGAGAGACAAGCTGGCGGCGGTTCCATTATGCTCTGGGGAACATATATGTAGGCATCCACGGGTTCAGTGGAGCTCGTGCGAGGCAACTTCACGGTCCACGAGTATCGTACACTGGTTGCTGATCACGTACACACCTTCATGATATTATGTTACCCGTTGGGAGTGGCATTTTTCAGCAAGAAAATGCGCCATGTCACAAGGCCACGAGTGTAGTGTAGTGGTTCGAGGATCACAGTGACGAGTTGCAACTGATTTGCTGTCCCCCTAATTCTGCAGATCTGAACCTGTTCCACGGGACTGGAAGAAGGCCCAGGTCATGGTAATCTATAAAAAGGGTAGAAAATCGGATGCACATAATTACCGGCCAATTTCATTGACATCGATTTGTTGTAGAATCATGGAACATATTTTGTGTTCAGAAATAATGAACTTTCTAGACTTTGAGAAGCTCATCTGCAGAAACCAGCACGGTTTTAGGAAACAGCGGTCATACGCGACACAGCTGGCCCTCTTTGTGCATGATATACCTCAGACACTAGATACCGGCTCCTAGGTTGATGCCATATTTCTAGACATTTGAAAGGCGTTCGACTCATTTCCGCACTGTCGCTTGCTCCAAAAAGTGCGCGCTTACGTTCTATTCGATGACATATGTGGTTGGATAGAAAGTTTTATAACAGACAGGGAGCAGTATGTCGTCCTAAATGGGGTGACATAAACAGAAACAAGCGTAACTTCATGTGGGTCACAGGGCAGCGTAATAGGTCGGCTGCTTTTTACGATTTACATAAACGATCTGGTTGATGGTATTGGCAGCGGCATTAGACTGTTTGCCGATGATGCTGTAGTCGACAGGAAAGTAGTATTACACGAAAGTTGTGAACAAATCAATAAGGATTTGCAGAAAATAAATGCGTGGTGTAATGACTGGCAGTTATCTCTCAATATTAGTAAGAGTAACCTACTGCGTATAACAAGGCGAAAATCCCCGTTAATATACGAGTACTAAATAAATGCCCAGTCCTTGGAAGCGGTAACATCAATCAAAAATCTGGGTGTGGCTATTCTAAATAATCTCAAATGGAATGATCAGATTACACAAGTAACAGGCAAGGCGAACTCTAGACATTGGTAGAATCCTGAAGCGATGCAGTCCTTCAACAAAGGAAATAGCTTGCATTACGTTAGTTCGTCCAGTCTTAGAGTATTGTTCGTCTGTATGGGACCCTTACCAATTGTGTCCGATTCTAGAGATTGAGAAGGTCCAAAGAAGAGCGGCAGATGGTTCAAATGGCTCTGAGCACTATGGGACTTAACTTCTGATGTCATCAGTCCCCTAGAACTTAGAACTACTTAAACCTAACTAACCTAAGGACTTCACACACACCCCTGCCCGAGGCAGGATTCGAACCTGCGACCGTAGCTGTAGCGCGGTTCCAGACTGTAGCGCCTAGAACCGCTTGGCCACCCCTGCTGGCGAGTGGCAAATCTCATAGAAAGTTTGAAGTGGGGCACACTTGCAGATAGACGACGCGCTAAACGGAAAGGGCTGCTCACTAAATTCCGAAATCCGATCTTCACCGAGGATGTAGAGCCTGTATTATTACAACCAGCAGGCCGCTGTGGGCGAGAGGTTGTTTTCGACGCAAAACAACGACACAAAAATGAACTCCAAAAGACCACACAAAACCACTGGGACAAATTTGTAAAGATCAAAACACAAAACAACATCTGGAGGACACCTTTTAAGATACAAACATATCGTTAAAGGCCCCAACAGTACTGTCAAAACTTAGAAGACAGGATGGGACGTTCACAAAAGGTTGGAAATGCTCTGCTCAACATCTTTTGTGTAAACTCCTTCCCGCTGACCACTATACACAAGACAACCGACAGCATACAAACTTTCGCAGACAACTAACTGAACCGTATGGGAATAACGGAGTCACTGCCCCTTTATCACTTGAATGGGTTGCCTTGGCAATTGGAAAATTAAAAAATACGAAAGCCCCTGGCCCAGATGGCAGTCACCCGGAAGCGGTAAAAACTGCTGCTCCACAAATTGGAAATTATGTAACAGACTTATTAAAAGACGCGTTACTAGAGGGATGAATACCAACATTATGGAAAACTGCCAACGCAGAAATAATTAAAAAGTCAGACGACTGAGACCCGACTGACCCAAAGACCTACAGACCCATATGCCTTATCAACAACCTAGCGAAAATACAAGAAAGATACTGAGTGACAGACTACAGTCGCACAGACAGCTAGTCGGACTAAATCCCTATCAGTACAGCTTCAGACAACACAAATCTACAGACGACGCAGTAAACAGAGTAACAGAAGTAATACAGTCAACTGAGGGCAAATATGCTGCGGCTGTATTGGTAGACATTGCTGGAGATTTTGACAACCTCAGGAGGGCGGCTTTCGTCGGAAGACTAAAAGATATACGGCCTCCAAAAGCTTTGTATAATAGTCTGGTATACTACTGCAAGCACAAAACAGTGGGATGGAAGTCTGGCCACCGGAAGGTTATCAAAAAAAATCACCAAAGTATGCCTACAACGATCCATTTGCAGGCCACCATTCTGGGACATTGCCATCGAACTTCTATTGAATAAAATCAATGAGGATAACAAAGCGAAGGGGTGGTGGCATAAGCTGACGACTTGCTGATCGTAGTGTCAGCTAGTTCAACACAAGAATTAGAAACAAAGGCCAACAACTCCTGGAAAGTGTTAGCAACTGGTCTACAAATAATAAACTGTTTATAGCAACTAAAAAAAGAGTGTACGTGTAATTAAACAGTACTATTAAAACGAAGCTAATCAACATAGCAATTAAGAGCAGGGAAGTAACTACATATCGCGGAATAAATCTGAACTATAAAATAAATTTCAATGAACGCTCAAGACTAATTATTGACTAAGAGATGACAATAATGCATAAATTAGCTAGACTTAACAAAACCCAATTTAGACTTCCATTATAGATTAAGCGGATCTATCACATGGCACTCTGTGAGTCAATAGTTTATATTGCTGCGAGCACCTGGGAACACCGCCTCGGACTGACCACGTATAAAAACATTTTAAGACGCGGGCAAAGGAGCGTGCGTATCAGAATATTTGGAGTTTTTGGAACAACATCAATAGAGGCACTGTTTGTGGTCATGGGTTTTTGCCCTGTTGATATCACTATTCGTCACCGAGCAGCGACATACTGGATAAAGAAAGGTACACCAGACAAAATACAAGACGTAACTGGACCCAACATAACAGACCGAAGAATACTGCGGACTGAGACGTGGCAGGAGGAATGGGACCAGACAGACAAGGAACGACGTGTCTACTCTTTTTTCCCTAACATACGAGAATGAATAAGACTAATATACATGGACCCCGCAAGAGGAATGACCCATATGCTGCCCATCTCCATTGAGTAGGTCGAAAAGAAACTGACACTTGTGAATGTGGGGAAAATGGCACCGCTGAACGTGTTGTTCTCCACTGCAAGACATTAACACACCGAGGACCGAATGTAGAATTACAAGACATTGGAAAGACAATAAGAGATCAGAACAAGTGGAATTTCCTGAACAGACTAGCAGATTAGCAGATGATGTATCTCAAACCTTATGGAGCTTACAGAAGAAATAGACCATACTTAAGAACAGTACAAAACGCAGCACAAGCATGACAACAAAACACATGGCATGAAACAGTCTATTACATTGAATCGAATGAAACAACAGATACAGAAAGTGAACGTGACATTCAAATATCTGTAATTATCCATACAAGGTCAAAATACAAATGTGATACAACAGAACCTAAAAATAGAAAAAATAAAATAGTATAAAAACTGTGTAATTAACATTAGACTTGGATTAATTCATAACACAATTAATGAAAATTATTATATGAAGCCAAAGTTATCAGTTCTAAGCACAAATATTTGTAAAGCTGTTTCAGCGACGACAGGCTCGATTTTTTCCGAGCTGTCGTCACTGAAACAGCCACTATTACAGGGACAAACTTTCTCTTTCACTAACTTCCCTCAGGCCATTCTTTACTGTTGGTATCCTCTTTAATCATTATTTATTTATGTTCTCCAGTTTTGTATTTTATTTTTTTATCCTGTATTTGTATTAAGGAAGAGCTAAAAAGAAATTCCGATTGTTAACACACTGTGACAGTAGTAATTGTACCATTAGTAAAATTGTACTAGTAATAGTACTGCCCACAAACTGTTATATAGATAATGGGCTAGTTGCAGAAAGTAAATAAATAAATAGATGTCCTGCTCTTCGATGATGATGGGCAGGTAATGGGAGGTTTAAATATCGCTGTCCGGCGCTGATTGTTGCTGAAGAAGCCATGCTTCTGTGTCGACTCGAAACTTCTCGAGCGTAGCCAGTGTTGTAGGTGCTGATGTCGTCAGTTCGAAGGGGGTCGATGCAAAAGGGGACAACAGCAAAGGCCCGCTGCGCCTACAAATCTTCATCTGCAGCTGCAGGCGGCGACAGCGGTCTGATTACATCTCTAGGACGTGGCCGAGTTTTATGCCCTAACAATAGGAAGAATGCATGATATAATTTGTAGGCGATTATAAAGTATACAAGGTGTGAAACTTTGTACATGGCTACCTCTACCAGCAACTGTACCTCTAGCCCCGCTGGGCATCGAATAGAACTGAGCATGGATGATAGATACGGGTGCGTCGTGCCACGCATCTTCAAGTCTATGCAACAGTTCATCGATCGTAGTAGTTGGTATCTGCTGGCTTGTCAGTCTTTCGGCAGCCCATCACCAGTTGTCACCTGTTTCCAGTGGCTGAGAGAATGGAGCACGATGAGCGTTTAGAGCTGCCCGGAGTGCCGAGCGGTTCTAGGCACGCCAGTCTGGAACCGAGCGACCGCTACGGTTGCAGGTTCGAATCCTGCCGTGGGCATAGATGTTTCTGATGTCCTTAGGTTAGTTACGTTTAACTAGTTCTAAGTTCTAGGAGACTGATGACCACAGATGTTAAGTACCATAGTGCTCAGAACCATTTGAACCATTTTTTGAGCCTTTAGAGGCAAACATACACTTTCAACGATATTAACTGTAGATAACAGAAATACTGAAAGTGTGTCTCAGTTCCAATACATTGGCAATGACAAAACTTACTGCAGTGATCATGATACAGATCAAAAGTTGGATAAGTACCAGGCCATAACTGGAACAACCCAAAAACCATTATTTAGTAAAAACAATAAAGAAACTATAATGAAATTTCATAAAGTGTTTGGTGTGTCAAATACAAGACTACAACACAGAGTCCCCAGAGAACGAGCGCGAACATTTTCTTGTCATCTTTTGGATTTTGGGAAAGGTCGAAGCATTGCCATGAGGGGCATGGGAACATCATACCGACGGATGCACACACATTGGCTGTAGTAAAATTACTGCAGAACAAGTGGTGACGAGATGGACTCAGGACGACAGTGTGACAAGAATAGTAGGCACGAGTCCTCCCAGAAGCATATCGAAAGTTTGATCGACTGGCTCTGACGAATGACATCAACTGAAATTTGGGCCGAGGAATCGTCTGCCACATCCTACTGTAAGCTCGGTTGAGATGTCATGTTGCTATCATTGTTCAGCACTGACACTGTACCACAAGCTTCTGAGAATTGCACTGCATAGAGGCAGAGGCGCCAAAGTCAAATGGGCCACTGAGTTGAACTCTGTGATTTCCAGCGATCTACATCTACATCTACATCCACACTCCGCAAGCCACCTGACGGTTCTTCCTTCTATTCCAGTCTCGTATTGTTCGTGGAAAGAAGGATTGTCGGTATGTGTCTGATTTTATCCTCATGGTCTCTTAGCGAGATATACGCAGGAGGGAGCAATATACTGCTTGACTACTCGGTGAAGGTATGTTCTCGAAACTTCAACAAAAGCCCGTACCGAGCTACTGAGCGTCTCTCCTGCAGAGTCTTCCAATAGAGTTTATTTATCATCTCCGTAACGCTTTCGCGATTACTAAATGATCCTGTAACGAAGCGCGCTGATCTCCGTTGGATCTTCTCTATCTCTTCAATCAACCCTATTTGGTACGGATACCACACTGCTGAGCAATATTCAAGCAGTGTGCGAACAAGCGTACTGTAACCTACTTCCTTTGTTTTCGGATTGCATTTCCTTAGGATTCTTCCAATGAATCTCAGTCTGGCATCTGCTTTACCGACGATCAACTTTATATGATCATTCCATTTTAAATCACTCCTAATGCGTACTCCCAGATAATTTATGGAATTAACTGCTTCCAGTTGCTGACCTGCTATATTGTAGCTAAATGATAAGGAATCTTTCTTTCTTTGTATTCGCAGCACATTACACTTGTCTACATTGAGATTCAATTGACAATCTCTGAACCATGCGTCAATTCGCTGCAGATCCTATT
This sequence comes from Schistocerca serialis cubense, assembly GCF_023864345.2. Lineage (NCBI taxonomy): Eukaryota > Metazoa > Arthropoda > Insecta > Orthoptera > Acrididae > Schistocerca > Schistocerca serialis. Next base: position 5,324,046 of record NC_064640.1, read on the forward strand.
GCATTTCAGTGCAATTTTCCATTGTTACAACCTCTCGATATACCACAGCATCATCCGCAAACAGCCTCAGTGAACTTCCGATGTCATCCACAAGGTCATTTATGTATATTGTGAATAGCAACGGTCCTACGACACTCCCCTGCGGCACACCTGAAATCACTCTTACTTCGGAAGACTTCTCTCCATTAAGAATGACATGCTGCGTTCTGTTATCTAGGAACTGTTCAGTCCAATCACACAATTGGTCTGATAGTCCATATGCTCTTAGCGATGTGTCTCGCACCTGTCTGTGGTGGTCGGATCGACGTCACCGTGCCTGTTGACGGCCTGGTGTGACTTCAGAGAAAGCTGCGATTCTCGAGACCGATTCCTCTCCAGATCTGGAAATCATGGTGTAAAGAGTTACGGATTGAGAAGTTGAGGCTGACTGATCGCCAGTATGTGGCGAGAATGGTAAACCATGTCGTGATACCCTCCATGACCACGGCACCAAATCGCACATTCCAGGACGACAGTGAAAGGTACCACACTGTAGTTCCTCCACAAACGCCGTCAGGAAAATACGGATCCATGTCTGGCTTTCCCCAAACAGCAGGCCTGTAATTCGATGGAAAACCACCCTACAGTCAGCAGTCCTCATGAATGTACACATCATAAGTTTCTGGCATGACAACGAATTCATTATGGCGGCACTCGGAGGCTGTCTGCTTTCATGTCACAACGAATAAAAGAGTGCATTTGGGCACGTGGAGGACTCACCTCGCCCTGATGATGTGGCCATCAATTCCGAATAGGTTAAGATTTTAATCGCTCACTACCAGTTATATGATAACCATCTCCATAAAGTCTGATAATAATAGGACAAATGCTTCATGGTGTACCTCTTCTAATTTCTGTCTGCGTATCTGTGTGAATTATAGAATCAAAAATAAATACGTAAATAAATAAGAAAAGAGGACTCCCATACCTGCACAGATTGCGAAAAGGAAAAATACTATTCATAGTTTTATCATGTAGACGGGACGGCAGTAGAAAATTCGAGACAACAAGAAAACTTTGACAACCAATTCTTCTGTGACAGGAACAGGTCAGATGCAGTGTCATTACGAACCGTAGACAACATCCGTCTGGAAGCCGTGTTGAGATTTCGAGTGGTAAAGCGTTGTTCATTACTGACACCGTACCACAAACAATAGAGAACTACATGGTGTAGAGCCAAAAGAAAATTAAAGGCATCAGTTCTGCGCTATTATACTGATGGAATATGTATTGCAAAGGGGGACTTCTGTCAAGTTCTCTTAGGATTTCTTCCGCTATGGGAGCCCAGGCTCAGAGAACGGGACCGCTCTATTCTGACCCACTAAAATGGAGACACTCTCTGTTCCTGGCCCCAGTGTCCATCTCTTATTCGTGGTCGATATTTTTAATCGGTTTATAGCCACTGGATCTGATAAGCATTTTTAAGCAAAAGATGACGAAAGACATCATTTCTGCACCGTACCTAGCCATTTTCAGGTGAAAGGTGGAGAACGAGCGTCGTTATAAAGATGACGCGAAACAGAAAATGCAATAGCAGTTGTCTCTAGGCCACTTTTACGTAACTATGCTTCTTACCCGACAGTAGTAGAAACAGTTTGTTACCCAGAGACTTTTAGAAGACGTTTAGAGCTCGTGGCAAAGTATCAGGATCGTCCAATGAGGTCTCATTACAGAGAGAAAGGGTAAGATATATTTGTAATCGCGTTTCCAATCACAGATTAGGAATGCTTAGCGATTACGGGTTAAGTGGTAGGATCCACGGCGCTGGACATCAAGTACTTAGCAGTCAACGAATTTAATCTTCTTATTTCTATATTAAAATTAATATTCCGAATCCAACTCAAGCCACCGATAGCTTGCCTAAGTGGACGATCATCTGATAGTGGGGGCAGAGCATGTCACCTATCATTTAATTCATAAAATACTCAAGATGGAGTAACTGCGTTCGGCCTTTGTTCGTTGCTGTTCTTGGTAGGTTCACTTCGCGACTTGCACTAGTGTGTCTGTTGCCCCCTTTTCGCGATGCATGTGTTCGTTTCCACCACCGTCGAAGCAATCACAGACCGTGTCGTTCAGCTGTAACCAAGACTTACATGGTAGAACTTTTATGACACATCCGTCCGTAATGGAACTGAAAATTTGCGACTTGCATCGCGAGAAATTAGCTTCAGAGTATTACAGTGCTAGAGTGGTAATCTTTGTCACGGTTTCATTGTCTGCGATCTTGCTTCCTCTTGGCTTATTACCATCGTTCTTGATTCTAAGTTCTCGAGTGAACTGATCTGACGAAACTACAATCGTCCACTCATAACTGTGGGTTCTTTGATAGCTGTGGGATATGACTGGTCAGAACTACAACATGTGAAATATAAGTTCACTTTATTAAAATAATGATAAAAAGATTCACTTAACTTTATTCAATACATCCATTGCCCCAGAAGTGTGTCGAATATTTACAGATGTCTGTCAACAGTAAAGCATCACTTGATGTTCACAATTACAGACTCTTCTCTTGAAGTACAAGTTCAATATTTACAGAAGTACAGTTCAGTCTGAGACTTGAATAGCGCTGGTATCGTAATTAGACGATGCTGACAGTATCATCGGAACAAGTCAGTGCTGGGCTCTACATCGACCTCCATACGATGACACTGCGGTACGGAGCCTCCCATTCGTCGTTGCGGACTACAGCGAGACATCGCAGTCGACTTTAGTGTGGCACAGCGATCTTTGAACGATACAACATTAAGGTCCTTCTCAGATTTTTTGGTCAATACTCTCTCTAGGGACTGCACATAGGATTATACAGCCAACCTGTTGTACATAGCTGGTAGGTACATTGACCTAGGTTTCGACCCCTACTAGGGGTATCTCCATTAGAATTAAATTTTGCTAAATCCTATAGAATAGTACATACAAAATTAGGTATGACAAAAAAAAATTAAAGAATATGACAATTTTCGTGGCGTACAAAGGTTACTTACGTAAAGTTACATTGCTAAAAATTAATGGTCAGAATTTAAAACAGCTATGCTCAAGTAAAAAGTGAAATAAAACGTTCTAGTCTTTGCCACGTGTGTCCAGCTGGGAACAACATCAGACTGATCGGTCGAGTGGCTTACATTGCTGCCACGAAAACCATACGAGATGCTTCGCCTATTAGGCGCGGACAGTAACATGTGCCCATTTGAAACATTATAACAGAAATATTTGAAGAAAGACAGTTAATTTTAAAAACAAAATATGAAGAAAGACAGCTTCATGTCTTTTTGAAAATACACAGTAGTCAAGCAGATTAAATATAATAGAGACATCTGTTAGGCCTTACAGAAACTACTATTACTTCATGGACAGAATATTACTGGAAAATACCTTACGAACAGCTGTACAATGCTAAATATATTGCATGAAGGTAACTTCAACAGCACATATCAGTGAGATTAGAAGAAAATGATGTTTCGGAACCAGGAGCAGGAAAAATATATCAAAGAATAGAAGAATCAAAATTCAGCGAGCAATGGACTGAAACCATTGAAAACATTTTTGTTGCATAGTTGTAACGATTCGTTGAGGATGAGGCCATCGTTCTTAGAAATATGCTTTAAAATCTGCAGCTCTTCGAGTACTTCAAGTCTAGACCTTTCTTTTCTCTATGTGAAATGGAAATTTCTTCAGCGCGTTTCGGTTTGTCTCCGGAAATTAGCAGATGATCAGCAAAACTCAAATTGTGTACATTAGTGCCTTTTTTCCCAACAAATGTTCCTTGTACCTAACACTAGAAGACCTTCCAGTTTGTCCTATATAATAAACAGAACGCGTATCACGAGTGATTTCATACACTCCTGAATTAAGTATCGGAGCAACTGTGGACTAATGAGATTTATTGCAAGTTACTGTTCGTGGAAAAGGCAACTTTGAAGCTATATTTTCTAAACAGAACACCACGAATTTGATACTAAATAGGGCTTAAAAATGGAATAGACAAAACATTTTTGTACTCAGTGTCAGGAATAGCACTGCTGACTAAAGTGGTCAGTTTCGCGTCAGTTTTAGCTTTGAAGATCTTGTCAACTAACGTGGGATCGTAGCCGTTATTAACTACAGTAGTTTTTATTATGCTGATCTTTTCATTAAGCTTGTCGGGTGACAAAAGTAGAGAGACTGCACTATGAATGGCTGAATGGGCGCATGTTACAGCCCGCACGTGATACGCGGCGCAACTCGTATTGTTATCGTGGCAACAATGTAAGCCACTGGGCCGATCAGTCTGATGCTGTTCCCTACTGGACACATGTGGCAAGGGCTACAACATTTTATTTCAGATTTGACTTGAGCATAGCTGCTCTAAATTCTGACCATTGCTTTTTAGCAATGCAACTTTACGTAAGTAAGTAACAAGTATTCCAGTGAAAGACTGTATAGATAATGTGTCACAATCATTGTATTTACACAACATAAACCTAGACGGGCAGTTGAGCATTGTTAGTACAGTGGAATGTTGTTTAAATGAAAATTATTTCTGCTTTCAAGGGAGCTATTATCAGCAAACAGGTGGTCTTGCAATGGGCTCACCTTTATCCTCCCTACTAGCAGAAATGTTCGTGGACAAGTGGGAGACTGATTTTCTGAAGAGAGAACCACTCTCAAAACATGTGTATTGGTACAGATATGTATATGATGTTCTTTGTATGTGGAAAGGTTCAAACAGACAATTCCATAATTTTGTGGCACTCTAACATAAAGGTCAGTATGGAATTGGGGGGAGAGGGGGCAACATAAATTTCCAGGAAATTAACTTAAAGATAGAAGACGGTAACAATAAATTTAAAAATTACCCAAAAGATTCCTTCTCTGACACTTTCATGCCGGCTTCCTCCCAACAACCTACAGCCTACAAACTTCCAGCATTCCATCATATGATCCACCGACCCCTTTCTATCCCTGTGTCCCAAGAAGACTTTGACCAGGAACTTAACACAATAAAAACTATAGTCATAAATAATGAATTTAACCCCAACACCATTGTCAAAATTTTAGGTAAAGAGATGAAGAAGTAAGCCAGGTACCTACTGTCCCCAATGAAAAACACAGACAAACAGAAAAAGAAATGGTGCAAACTACCTTTTATAGGAGAAACATCAAATAGCATAAATAACATTATGAAAGCATAGGGTTTCTCAGTGTTTTTCTATGTCCCTCAGACAATAGGTGGTTTCTTGTTCAACGCAAAAATAAAAGCCAGGTATCAAAAAGTGAGGTTCATAAAATCAGATACCGGGAGTGTCAATAATGCTACATTGGACGGGCGAGGAGGTCAATCTGTACCAGGCTTAAGGAACACCACAGAAGCTGGAGACTGAGGAAGCCTGATTCAGCCGTTGCAGAACATTGCCTGAACAATAATCACACATACACAATAGATGTACAAGTCCTTCACACAGAGGAAAAGGGGGCCAAAATCGACCAATTAGAAATTTTGGAAATTAAAAAACAGAAGTGTGTACCCCACACCTATTACTATACGAGCAAACCCAATTCAATTATTCAGCTCTTTTAGATGAAATCACAAAAACTTCGTAGTTGAAAATATCTTAGCTGATGCATAACTTTAAGTCTGGCCATTGTAGTCTAGTTGGTGAATGTGTAATAATGGATGTAATTTGTTAAAAAATGGTCATTGATGTAAGTGTACATTAAACGATGGATCGATACCTAGGAAGTTGTGATTATCTTTACCTCTTCATCATGTTTATCGATGTTTTATCATATTTGGGAATCAGTACTGTACTTGGAAACGGGCTTAAAACCTGAAACCTACGTTGTGGAATAACGTTAATAATAAATTGTGAAACAAGGCTAAAAGCAGTGTTTCTTTAGTTAATTTGCGCAAGTAATCTTTGTACATCATGAAAATTGTCGTCTTCGTTAATTTCTTTTTGTCATACTTAATTTTCTGTGTATTATTTTACAGGATTTAGCAAAATTTAACCCTGACGAAGGCACTCCTAGTAGATGTCGAAGCCTAGGTCAATGTATCTACCAATTATGTGCAACTGGTTGGCTGTATGATCCTATCATGAAATTAGTATACGGTTGCTGAGTAACAGCCATGTCCAAAACTTTTTATAATGTGGTTCTCAGTCTTTCATGTGAATTTATCTTGACCCATAGAAATCCTGCAGATCAGCGCGTAGTCCAAAACTGAGGGTTGTCACTCCCACTTTATGTAACGAGAGTGCCTCGCGTTTCTGTGTTTCATTGTTAATATATCAAATTTTAACTACCGTTATCCGTGTGCGTTTTGTCTGTAGTCACCATGTGTTTCCTTCGTTTACTATGTCTTTATTTACCTCAGCAACTGAAAGCCCCGCACTAAGACGAGAGATCCAGTGCCTCCGCGGTTCAGGATGATGTGATAGGGAAAACAGTAAGAGGCGGAACTGCTTTATTTCTATATATATGAAGATAGTAACTGTTTCCAAAAGAACAGATACCATTGATGACCGTGCAGCTTCTCTTGAATAAATGATAATTAATTGAAATCTCAGTTGCCGACAGGTGTTGTTGATATCCTTTGATGGCGATAGCTGAAATGTGGGTCTGAAGGGAAGCGTGCAAGGGATGAGTCAATACAGTCGCGCTATTCATCTGTGTCCTCAGTGGCTCAGATAGATAGAGCGTCTGCCATGTAAGCAGGAGATCCCGGGCTCGAGTCCTGGTCGAGGCACACATTTTCAACTGTCCCCATCGAGGTATATCAACAACACCTGTCGGCAGCTGAGGTTTTCAATTAATTATCCTTTATTTCTTGCAATTCAAACGTCAAGTTTTTAAATGATCTACGAGTTGGAAGCTCTGGATCACCTAACATATTACGCCAACGCGAGATCTTGAATTGGATTAAGTTTCCCGACTTGTGGTTCGGGAAAGGACAGAGTGAAGAATTCCGACAGTAGCTTAGACATACTTTAGGTTCTGTTGCCCACGTGCAACGAGCTTTCGGTTTCCTAACCTTTTTGGCGGTTCTGAGCCGTCTGCTGAGACCGGAAGCTCTCTTCTTTCTTCTTGAAATAGCGGTTGGATACACGAGTCCGATTAACTGTAGCCTGGATGGGTTGCGTTAAAAACGATACGGCCGATTTCCTTTCCCATATTTCTGCTAACCGAGCTTGTGATCCATCGATACCAACATCATCGTCGAAGGACTTCCGAATGACTGTAACAGTAACTTAGCAAAATAAGAAATGAAAAGAAAGAGTCGTATGACATTGTTATATGTCAGACATCGAGCCTAAGGCTCAGTCATCATATCGGAAAGACTTTTCTTCACCTGCACACAATTTCCAATTTCCTCTAGGTTTCTGCAATGAATTTATTCGGGTGCAGACATCAAACTGTTAAAAACAAAAGAAAAGAAAGCTACAAAAAGATGAAAAACGAAAATTATAAGATGTACGATCTATTTTAAAACATCAGGTACCAGGACTACAATACGGCCATAAATAAATAAATGAAATGAGTTACCCATATACCATCTATTGCCAGTCCTTGTTGCCGTCTGCGGTGTAAAATTATATATTCGGAATGAGTAATTGTCACTAAAAACAGAGAGGGGGGGGGGGGGGGGGAAGGTCATCTCAGGCGTCGTTTTGAAATGATTGCCACAAGTGCACTTTATGCTACCAACGACAATGAATTGAGATTTGTTAGTTCCTCTGATTATTATTTAATATCTCTCTGTGCAAGCAGTATTGTTCTGAATTCTTTTTATTATTATAGGTGACTGTATCTTATTAAGTATTACCGACAGCCAGAGACAGTTTGAAACAAGACGGAAGAGTTTGTAATGTGAAGTATCTGCTTCTTCATTTCAACGGAGGCCTTTTAAGAAGTGGCATAAATTCAACGAGAGAATTTCTAGCGGGTGGGGGTGGGAAGGGGGGGGGGAGGCGCGTGGCCTTTCATCATGACCACTTCAGAGCGCTCGACTTAAGAACTGTGACAGCAGACGGAGTGAGAGGCTGCGCCACAGAGTCAGAATGAGAACTCGCACTGGCCCAGTGTAGCCTTAAAAACTGCGCGCAACAGGTTATAAAAGTCACGACTCTAAGCGAGAGGAAGTTTGCGGAGCCTCCACAACCATAGAAGGAACTTGAGAAATACAAATGTCGTGCGTACTCTGGGTCATTTTATTTATCGCCGCAATACGACGTGAATTAAATAAAATTTGAACAGTACGTCTCTCTCTCTCTCTCTCTCTCTCTCTCTCTCTCAGTGTGTGTGTGTGTGTGTGTGTGTGTGTGTGTGTGTTGGTTAAATTCTTTGAGAGAACAAACAGACAGCAGTATTACATGCTTTTGGGGTTTATTTCACTGATAAATAAGAAACGAAAACCAAAATGTCTTACAACAACCGCAGTCTAGTCTCCTTTCGAATTTTATGCAGATAGATACACATACAGAGGCATGCATCGAAATATTGGTAGTTAAAGGACGATTCCATGCAGACGGATACAGATGTTTCTTTGTAAGTTACACATACTGCTAGGAGCGAGTCGATGTTCTGTAAATAAGATTATTTGGTTGCCAAGATCGAGTTGTATGTCTTTATTTTATTTTCTCGATGGCCGGTTTTGACAGAGTCTGTCATCTTCGGATCTCTTGGAAATAGTATTACTGTGCACAAATCGCACAAACATAACGAGAGCACACTCCTCTTATATGTATTTGACAAGCCAATGTGGCACATTTGTTTTACAAGTGGCGCGTACTCTTGTTATGTTTGTGCGATTTATCCACAGCAATATCGTTTCCAGGAGGTCAGAAGATGGCAGTTAAACTCTCTCGAAACGAATCACTGAGGAAACAAATTAAAATTAAAATATTACAGCCCGCGATCTCGGCCGCCAGATATTTCCATTTCAAGTGGCTCTGAGCACTATGGGACATAAAATCTAAGGTCATTAGTGCCCTTGAACTTAGAACTACTTGAACCTATCTAACCTAAGTACATCACACACATCCATGCCCGAGGCAGGATTCGAACCTGCGAACGTAGTGGTCTCGCGGTTCCAGGCTAAAGCGCCTAGAACCCCTCGCTCACACCGGCCGGCTACTGTCATTTATCAAAGGCGTTCCTCTATATGAGAATTCTGAGGGAAGTTAGTTTTCTGCTTCCTCCTGAGTTTCACAACTATGCACGATGTGTGGAAGACAAAGAAACTCCCTTTAGGTTGCAACAAGCGTTCCCATATTTGAGAAATGGTATAATCGTGAGAGCGGTAACCGTTATTTTAATGCTCTCGGTACCTAGAAAGATTTAGTAAAGGATAATAGAAACGAAACTGAGGGAGGAGATCGAAGACAAATTAAAAGGAGTGTTGTGTACCCTTCCTAAGAACTAATCCTCAGACTTAGGATGCCCAGCCAAAAAGTTTTACATTCATACAAGGCCATTTATGCTGTATTTTGGGACATAAAGCAGATATTTGACAGTGCCTCAAGCGCTGAACTCCGGTCTTTCGTTCAAAAATGTTCAAATGTGCGTGAAACCTTATGGAACTTAACGTCTAAGGTCATCAGTTCCTAAGCTTACACATTACGTAACCTAAATTATCCTAAGGACAAACACACGCACCCACGCCCGAGGGAGGACTCGAACCTCCGGTTTTACGGGAAACCGAGACAGACACGTTATCTGAAGATGCAGCACAATTATTTACCTGAATTGCAGGAACTAAATGAGAAGAGAAATTTAGAGACTACGGAATTTATTGCGAGGCATTTCTGTAGTCTCAGTTGCCTGCTTTTAGAGAACGTTAACAGTGTATAGATCAACCTGCATCCTGACAACGACAGGACCTGCGTATCTTGGGTGGCAAGTGAACACGAAATTGCATCCAAGCACTAGAAATAAAATACCTACGGCAAATAGCAAACAGAAAACTTAGGAACGGATGCGAAACGCAAATTTAGATGTTAAACCTCTGGAGAAAACTATCTACGAACAACAGCTAAACTAATATAGGCATTTTCGGCCAATGCCAAATAATACTTGCGAAGCTTAATGAATGAGGTAAAGTGAGGAGTCAGAATAGGCGAGGACGGCCAAGAAAGAAGTGGGAGAATGGAACAGAACAAGACAACCGCCGCAGCCCCTACAACGTGGGATGTATGAGGACACGTAAGTAAACAAGCAAGTTTTATCTCAGTCATCACCCTCACTTCCTCCGAAAAAATACAGAGTGTTCTACTATTCCTATAACGGGCTACTAGGGTTTGTAGAGTGGACTCAGGAGATTAAGTTTGGATGATTTAACCATACTTGGAAATGTACCGTTTGGTTCTCAAATAAGTTTGAAGACCGGATCTCTTTCAAGTCTCTCGCTTCACGGTACATACACAATCTGAGAAGACGGTCCCGTCGTCAGTCGGTGTTGCAATTATGACATCACAAAGGTATCTCCGTCCGAGTGCAACAACGGCTGCGAGAAACCGACTACGAGAGTTGGCCGCGCCACGTCCGACCTTAAACAGGACGTTCTTCGTGACGTAGCAGAGAGCAAGACGACGAGTACTCGGAACGCTGCCCTTGCTATGGACTCCTGTAGAGCACACAAGTCAACAGTTTTTTGTCCCCTTTGTGTGCGTACGGTGAAGCGGGAGATTTGAAAGTGAGCCGATCTTCAAACTAATTTTACATTCAAACAGTATATTTTCAACTGTCTGTTCCTTATCAAATATTATCTACTAAGTATCCTCTACAACACCTAGAAACCTGTAACAGAACTTACGAAACACTGTGCGAAACATAATTACCTTAGTATGAACACTTACCGCCTCGGTAGGGAAGGTAGAACACTAACGTTACTGGATTAAATTCCAAAATACTCCCCGCTGTTCGAGTGGAGTTAAACTATGTAAGAGTGCCGGCTTTCACCTTCTCCCTTTTCCCACAACACAAGCATGACACTAAATTGTGCCCGAATCCTTTATGCACAGTCCAGTCATATCCTACGATCGACGTCAACGTGGAATACTCATTCACAGAAGGCACGTGGCAGCACTAGTAGTGGTGTGTATACAGAGCATGTCTCGGGGATGCGGAGCGTAGTGCAGTCGTTGTCGTAACGAGCAAACGGAGCGAGTTACCTCACGTCACAATGGGCACGGTCATTGGCTTTCGAACCGAGGGTCGAAGCGTTTCCGAAACGGGTAGGTTTGAGGACTGTTGGGGTGCCACCGTGGTTGAAGTACACCGTGCATGCCAAAATGGCGCTATCTGATACCGGCGCCCACGTGCCCGTGGTGCATCACGACAGGAGTGAGCGACGGGTACGGACGTGCAACCGTTGAGCAACTGACCACCCACGTGAACAAAGGGGCTACCAACAGTTTCTCCTGGACGACCGTTCAGCGAACGTTGGTGCGTATGTACCGCTTCGTAACTCTGTAAATCGGACAGAGGTAATACGAAGTGGTCAGCGGAATCTCCACCGTTGACGTAAGTCATGGTATGTGTGTGCCATTCGGTCGTATAAAACTGCAGTAAGATGGATCGGCGTGGAGCATGACAGAATGGCCTTGTAGATGTCGGGACGCGACCCCTACAGTGACAGATGAAACGGCTGATGGTAACTAAGGATGGAATACCATCTTCCCGCCTGGACGTACTACATGTAACAGGCACTGACAGAGCACAGGGCAACTTGCGGTTTAGGAAGTTTGAGACCTCCCCTTAGAAACATTCATGAATTACTGTACTTGGATACCCCTTACGTTATTTGATTTTCAAACAGCTGAGCAGAACTGAACGTACTCAGACATTTCGCTCTTTACTTATCCTGATCAACACTAAACAGACACACAATATTTTTAGCGCAACGCAATCGGACTTTCAATAATCCCTACAAAAGAATGGCCCTGACTAACATAAACCTATACCTTTCACAAATCACTTACCTCACAAAAATCTTCGTTACTCGAACTACTGCAATACAGCGAGCGCGAATACTGCCAGCTAAATGAAAGATTCAAACTACTGAAGGAACTAACTACTGATAGGCATACTTAGCAATTGAAAGATTTTGACAGACAACAATGTATTTACCTTAATAGTGTTCCAAAGTCATAATATACAGGGTGTTACAAAAAGGTACGGCCAAACTTTCAGGAAACATTCCCCACACAGAAATAAAGAAAAGATGTTATGTGAACATGTGTCCGGAAACGCTTAATTTCCATGTTAGAGCTCATTTTAGTTTCCTCAGTGTGTACTGTCCTTCCTCGATTCACAATCAACATGTGTGGGCCGACGAGAATCCGCACGCAATTGTGCAATCACGTCATCAACACAGATTTTCTGTGAACGTTTTGGCAGGCATTGTTGGTGATGTCATGATTGGGCCCCATGTTCTTCCACCTACGCTCAGTGGAGCACGTTATCATGATTTCATACGGGACACTCTACCTGTGCTGCTAGAACATGTGCCTTTACGAGTACGACACAACATGTGGTTAATGCACGATGGAGCTCCTGCACATTTCAGTCGAAGTGTTCGTACCCTTCTCAACAACAGATTCGGTGACCGATGGATTGGTAGAGGCGGACCAATTCCAAGGCCTCCACGCTCTCCTGACCTCAACCGTCATGACTTTCATTTATGGGGGCATTTGAAAGCTCTTGTCTACGCAACCCCGGTACCAAATGTAAAGACTCTTCGTGCTCGTATTGTGGACGGCTGTGATACAATACGCCATTCTCCAGGGCTGCATCAGCACATCAGGGATTCCATGCGACGGAGGGTGGATGCATGTATCCTCGCTAACGGAGGACATTTTGAACATTTCCTGTAAAAAAGTGTTTGAAGTCACGGTGGTACGTTCTGTTGCTGTGCGTTTCCATTCCATGATTAATGTGATTTGATGAGAAATAATAAAATGAGCTCTAACATGGAAAGTAAGCGTTTCCGGACACATGTCCACATAACATATTTTCTTTCTTTGTGTGTGAGGAATGTTTCCTGAAAGTTTGGCCGTACCTTTTTGTAACACCCTGTATATATCAGTTCATGACATCCAGTCTTACAAATTTACTGTCTCTTACGGACACACGTCCAGATCATCCACTCTCAAAACTCCGCCATCTCTCTCCCCACATCCTCCACTGCAGGCAGCTCACCTCCAACTGCGCAACGCAACTCGCTGTTCACATCCAATTGCCCAACACTACAATCGCGAATATTCCAACAATGCCAACCAGCCACAGTTTGCACACAGCACAGCCAGTGGTTTTCATACAGAGCGCTACGTGGTGTTACCAACAAAAAAACCTAAACAGCCTACTTACAAGTTGTACTGCTCACATCTTAGTGGCCCTAAATGTTCTCCTCTAGTGTTATCATTGAACGGAGACGCATCAGCAAGTCCTGCTGCTTTCACAAATCGCACATACGGATTTCTATGTCAAACGATTCTCCATACCATGTTCGTACACCAAACAGAAGAAGGTAGAAAAGAAACAAGTTTAATCGACACACTCGTACTGGCGAAACTGCGAAATCGAGAAGCAATCTTCCTGCGTGGGCGAGAGCTTCGGGTGAGGTACTGAATGTACTCCTACGGTGAACCGTCAGTAAAACATCCCTGGTTATATGTGTATTAATGCCAATTACAAGGTTGAGGTCGTTGCTGGAGGGTAGATTACTGGCCTCGGTGAGGTGGGAGGCAACGAGTGCACGGCGTGTCGGCGTCAGATTTTCGTCTGGCTGGTGGGCAATGCTCACACAAGCCGAGCCACCACTGATGCAAGTGCCGTCCCACTGCTGAGGGAAGGGTGTGGCACTCGGAAGCCACAACGACACCACACCGGAAGAGACCGTAACGACCTGCATGCCCGACCAGCTCAGGCGGACGCCTGAAACTACTGGAGTCGAAGGCTGTGGGTGGCTGTATTTATCTGGTAGTGCAGTGATCTTCATCTAGAAGTTAACTGCTGTCGCAAACAGTGGAGTACACGCTTGGATACTGCCTGATAGCAACTGAGAGTGAAGGTCTCATTTGGGAGGGCATTGCAGGGAGTGGGGTAAGTGGTAGGGTCTAGGGCCCCTACTGGGAACACTGTTCACAGTTAAGAATGAGTCTTATAGATTTCGGTACGGCAAACACGCCTCTCTTTTTTCTCTCCAGCTGGTGCTGATGAACAGGTGACGGCTTCCGCCACGGTTGCAGAGCCGGTGCTCTGGGTTGCTGACTCAGCTAGCACCCTTTACAGGCCGTGGCCGTTGACGTCAGCGGCGCGCTGCTTTCCTCGGTGTCGTTGGGTCCGAGCAGCTCTGTGCGCCATTTACATCACCGCGACGGTGCACGAAGACGGCTGTGCACAAGATGCGTCTACTTCCCTTGTGCGGAAGTCGGACGGTGGCGGGCGGTGTCCCACGGAGAACTCAGTGACGGCGGCAGCAGTCGTGGTCGGCAAGTCGGTGGGGATGTCGCACCGATCCCCTGAAGGACTTACGAGAAAACTGCAATTGCCATCACCCGATTTCCCAGGAACTTCGCCCAGTGCAAGAGGAGTCAAAATGAGAGAAAAACTGTCTCGGCTTACCCGTAGATACTCGACTGTTTTTGAAATAACGACGATCAAAGTTTTCGAGGTAATTTATGTGCCTTTCACCTCACGATATCGTCAGACGAAATTGTGGCTCGGCTGTTAGCCTCGCGGCTTCTTAATTTTGCGCCCCGAGTTCGAAACCTGATTATGGTTTTTATTTATTTATTTTATTTTATTTTCTTGTTTTCGTCTATCTGTCCTTGCCGCAAAAGATTACTACACGAATATTTCTTATCAAGTTAGGGGTACAAAGACGTTACATTAATTGTAAAATTACAACAAGATTTCACAGTAAGTGTCATACATATATTGTATAATACGTGTGAGTGAAATGTTGGGGGGTTACAATTTCTTTAAACTCTCGCATTCTAACATTTAATTCTTGTATCAATTCTTACATTTTATTCATATGTTTATTTATCAGGAATACTCGGGCTTCCTCTTGGAAGATAAGAAACTTAGAAACATTCGAAACATAGAAATTCCGAAGACTACAAGCATCGAACGAAGGCAGTCTTGCCACAGTGACATTTCTTCGTATAAATATCACTCGGGAAAGAAACATCCTTAACAGTGCTGAAAATTTCGTGCGTTGGCAATAATTTCGCAACAAACCACGCGTCATGGATAACTTCTCCGAAAATTGGCGCCTGCAGCTGATTATGAATAGAGATACATTACTGGAAGTTCACCGAAAACCATTTCAGATAATTTTTTCAAAGTTTAATTCATTAATGTGACATACAGTTAGTACACGAATAAGGACAGGTTGCATCAATATGCATGTGATAAACAATCGTGTAGTACTCTTCTTCACACATAGGTACATGAATGAAAACCAAAAATTAAAGTAATAATCGGGTTTTGAACAAAGGGCGCATAATTAAGAAGCCACGACTCTGAACACTGCGTCATCATTTCGTCTGTGGGCATCAAGCGGGAAGAGGCACGTAAAGTGCCTCGAAAACTTTGATCGTCTTTTTTCTGATATCTATAAATAAATTAAATAAAAATAACAGAGATCAAAAATTGAAAAGTTATTGATGTGCTTTGTACGTATACACCACGTTCTCTATGCTTTCCTTGGTTCCTGGGGGAGAGAGATAAGGCGAGATACGTGTTCGCTTATTTTGGTTCCTCCTCCACCGAGCGAAGTTTCTAAGAAACCGTGTTATGGCACCTGCCGTGTTGTCCCCGATAGCGCTGGCAGCAGGCGCAGCGCGCTCTGTCACCAGTGGCCGCTGCAGACGATGCACAGCCGTAGCTCTGGCGTCGCTCTCGTCCAGCTCGTTTCCAGTGACGAGAACTGTCTGTTTCGTAATTCAGATTTATTTATGTGCCTCTGGGACATTTGTTTCACTGAGACCTGGCACCTAGTCACGTCGCCCATGACGTGTTGCCCTGGTGTGGTGACATCGCCTCGCTGGCTACACGGTTTACTGCTGCGCTCGGCTATCCTGGCTTCGCAATACACTTTTGTGTCTATTAACTGTGACCCACATGTCGCCACACTGACGGCTAACGACTCACGGCTGTTATCGTAGTGCTCCACAGTGGCTTCCACACCACTTCTCATTACGTTTGCTAAAGACTTATAATGTTTGCTAAAAAAATTGGTAGCGGCACTACAGAATGTATATGAGATGATTAGTGAGCGTTTCCCTACAGTTGCGCTTCCAGTCCGGAACTTGTTGCGGGATGGCGCGAAGACTTCGCCAGTGGGCGGCGACGACTTCATTTGCTCTGGTTTTATAGGTTGGTCAGCTCCTCCAGAATACTGCACGATTTCGCAAGCGCGCCCTCCAGAGGTACTGGTTGGCGCATTCAAAGTTTTCACCGTCCTGAATGAATGCTGTCCTACTGCTTCCTCCTCTGTGACATCGTTCAGCTGAATGTGGCAGGACCAGTACATTACCCATGGCGATGCCATGGTGCAAGAATGAAAAGGGCTACTGGGTTTTGAAGTGCCCATGACCACACCGTGAATGAATGGCTCTGAGCACTATGGGACTTAACATCTGAGGTCATCAGTCTCCTATAACTTAGAACTACTTAAATGTAACTAACCTAAGGACGTCACACACAACCACGCCCGAGGCAGGATTCGAACCTGCGACCGTAGCGGTCGCGTGGTTCCAGACTAAAGCGCCTAGAACCGCTCTGCCACAACGGCCGGCCCGTGAATGAAGTTGGGCGATTTATTGAAACATAAACGCAGATTGTGTCTACGAGGAATGGTGTGTCACTTGCAGCCACATACCAAGAAGTAATAAGGCGTAAGAGCAGTGGCCGTAAAAAGATAAAAATCGACAGGGACCAGAGGAGAGTGTCACGCTGTGTCGGTGACAATCGCTTTCAGATCCGACGGGATATCTGCTGGTAATATATGAAGGCCCAGGACGTTCAAAAGCAAACATTCCGACGGAAACCGCATGAAACGGACACCTGGAGTCGAATACCTAGCGAAAGTAATTGATCATGGTGGCACGTAAAGTCACACGTTTTAAATTGGCCAACAAACACAGAAGCTGGACAACACCTGGCTCGAGGCGTATAGTGTAGCCCAAAGACTCTCTGTTTTCCTCTGACGCAAAGCGTCATATGTACTGACGGCCCAATGAGGCCATCCAACAACACACAAAAATGTTACCTTAACACTGGTACTTAACTGGTTCAATAACAAAAATTAATTAAAGACGAACAACTGAGAACGAAAACAAAGCAGAAATCACAAAGAAACTCATGTATAGAATAAAAATGAACACACACATACACATACAAACAATCACCGAAACACACGAGAATCATATTTCGGTCACCCCAAAATGTTTACCTGTAGTTGACCATGATCCTGGAGGTTGGTGTTACAGGCAAGCTATAGCACGCATGGAGAGCCACAGACTACACTCAGTCAGTGTCAGCTGCGACCACTGCATTAGTTTCTATTTTAGTTCTACCCGCTGAGAGTAAACTCCGAGAGGCATTGCTTTAACTCTCGTTGTAAACACACTGAAAGTTGCGAGGCAATCTCTGCAAAAACACTTGGATTCAAGCTATGTTACCGATGCACTTGCCAGCAGTGATTTCCAAGGTTTTTGGTAAGATGAAGCATATGAAACTAGTAAAATATTTCAGTACTTATATTTTGTCATAATTTTATTTTAACTTCACGAAAGAAACGTAAAGGGAAAAGGCAATTTATTTCTTTGTGTTCATGACCTGCAGGAACCTACTAACTGTATTCAAGCCTTACCCTCCATCTACAATATTACATTTCTCCCGACCCCCTCCCCCCCCCCCCCCCACACCTCTCCCAACCTAACCTGTACTCACAAAAACACTTCCCTGCATTACCACGTTACGCTATTCTCTGATATCCCACTATATTTCCGCCTTCATCGAAGTTGTGCCAATTTTTCTTTCGGTAGTTCGGTTCAGTATCTCCTCATTCAGTTATTCGATTTTACCCCCTCATCTTCAGCACTCCACAACGATTTTATTGCCTCTATAGGGAGTTACTCCTTTAATTAAAAAGTTTTTACATGTACAACCACCATAATTTCTGCATCACACGACGGTTCTGCTTGACTTCCATAGTCTGGAACCTGTATTAATGCAAGCGGGCGGTCCAGTTATCGGTGTACTTCAAAGGGCCCCATAGACGCGCCAACTGACCAACCGACAGATTGGACGCGTGTAGGCGTTTCGGCCAAGCAACTGTCCGACTTTTCTTGTTTGACAGTCAGTGGAAAAGTTTAAACACTGCAGATATCTGTCAGACACATCGTGTGAGAATCATAGCAAAAAATAAAGCGTATCTTTCATTTTTTTTCAACGAATCCATAATGGTTTCACGTGGCACACAGAGAGAGCGAAATATATATATTTCAAGACGAAAAATCTTTCGACTGTTCTATTTCTGTCTTTACGTTTAATTTCCCGTACTTACCGGAAATAAAATCTAAGAACCGAAATAGAGACAGATTAGATTTTAGATGTCATTTGCGATACGAAGTGGAAATAAAACTTAAAAACCGAAATATAGGCAGTCGACTAACTGCTTACTTTATTGTTAGAAGTGTTAAAAAACAGCCAATAGCCACGCTTTCTGCTGTCAAGAGCTTCTTACAGTTCAGACATTTGTTAAATGCTTTATCTCATGCATATCTTTTGCTGTACTTGTTGTATTATGTGCACCATCACCATTTGTAGTCTTTCTTCTTTGAATTTGAAATGACCTTCGTGTCCTTACAAGGGACTTCTTTTACGCTACATACGGAAACAAATTCGTAAAGTTTACTTGAACCTAATTTGTTTATGTGGCTTCCTTTGCTCATGCAACTATGAATCACCCTCAGGTTTCAGGAATAGTTTTGATAATAATTGTGGGGAAACAGCTTCTGTCCGGTTCTAGGCGCTACAGTATAGAACTGCGCGACCGCTACGGTCGCAGGTTCGAATCCTGCCTCTGGCATGGGTGTGTGTGATGTCCTTAGGTTAGTTAGGTTTAAGTAGTTCCAAGTTCTAGGGGAGTGATA
Source organism: Schistocerca serialis cubense (assembly GCF_023864345.2). Lineage (NCBI taxonomy): Eukaryota > Metazoa > Arthropoda > Insecta > Orthoptera > Acrididae > Schistocerca > Schistocerca serialis. The sequence continues at coordinate 5,343,233 of NC_064640.1, forward strand.
ACCTCAGAAGTTAAGTCCCATAGTGCTCAGAGCCATTTTTTTTTTTTTTTTTTTTTTTTTTTTTTTTTTTTTAATCGCTGAGTGCAGTCGGCCGGATCGCGTGTAGGCTGCGACGAAATTTGTCGGTCGGTCGTCGGCCGGCCGATAAATTGGTGCGTGTCTATGGCCTTGTGTAATTACCGCGAATTTATTTTCCATACCCAGTCGCACATGCTCATGTACCGGACGCCTGTGGCGCCACGCCCCATCTGTTAGGCCAAATAATCTGCACCATTTAGTTTCCTGTGTGTGGGCCAGGCAGTCAAGATCGGCGCGTAATGGCACTTCATATCCCTTTGTATAGTGTTGCATTTTTAGTTCAGAGCTTAATGTCACATATGCGTGAGATACATGTTTTGCGATTAACTGGCTCGGCCGTCCCACATCCGTGACATCACGAGTCTTATCTCACGCCGACAAGAACAGTGACGCATCTAATATATGCAATACCTGAGAAATATCTACTGAAAGACTTCTGTGAAACCTGTACGTTGCAATGCACCGCATTGCAGAGATGTTCATTTGTTTTCTCCTAGTATTGTTGGCGATGATCTCTTTGCCCATAGGCAGTCTTCACAAAAGACAATGCCTGAGTCACTCTTCTGCACTTTGAGTACATTTATGTCACGTTCTTCACACCATTTGCGATTCCCGCACAGAGAGAGAGAAACGCTTTGTTATTATCGTCATTACAGCCTATGGAGACACCTGTACCACCGATTAATAGGGTGTCTGTTTTTATACAGTGTATATATCTTGCCCTACAGCTTTTGTGAATATTACAACAGTATATTTACAAAAATTGTAATCGTCAAAACAATGTCTGTTCAGACATGTCAGACATGCATACATGTCTGAAAGGCATTGTAATGTAAGTTACAGACACTTTTTAAGCACCGACTCAGTAATACTCGATGATATTAAAAATTACATTCAGCTTATCTTGTACACGAAAAGTGTCACAGTTAAGAATGTGCCGCTCTTCTTGAATGACCCATTCACACCTGCCAACAGCAGCGCAGAAGCGACACTGCTCTTACCGTGACGGATCACGAAGTATCGTACAGCAAAACTGAAACAACTGCTCTCAAGAAGACACATTGCGAGATGGAGATGTGACATTTGTCTTGCATGTTGGACACCACACGTGTTTTTCAGTTACATAAATAAAAAATTCCTGCTTTTCGACTTTTGTCATTTTTCTTGCTGGGGTGCAACATAAGTGAGTAGCCGTTAACCGAAGCTGTGCGTTTTGACTTGTAATGTTAACACTATATCAACATCATGCCCTCTCCATCTCATTGCAGAACTTTGCACCGGACGATGGAGCATTAGTCTCCAAAACCAGTCGTGCTAATAAAATGTCATTTACAACTGAAGCAAGAAATGGTTGAAATGGCTCTGAGCACTATGGGACTTAACATCTGAGGTCATCAGTCCCCTAGAACTTAGAACTACTTAAACCTAACTAACCTAAGGAAATCACACACATCTGTGCCCGGGGCAGGATTCGAATCAGCGACCGTAGCAGTCGCGCGGTTCCGGATTGCAGCGCCTAGAACCGCTCGGTCACCGCTGCAGACTTATCTTCAGCATTCTCTGTAGCACAACATATCGAAAGATCTTACCTTCTTCTTGTCTGTGCTGTTGTTCTTCCACGTTTCACTCCAGTATGAGGCATCGCTACGGGCAAATATTTTTATCACTTAACTTTTTATTCACTGTTGACAAACTTCTCTTTCTCAGAAACGCTTTCCTTGCTATTTGCAGTCTGCATTTCATATCGTTGTTATTTATGCCGTATTTAGATATTTTACTTCTCAAAAAGCAAAATTCGTGTACTACTTTCACTCTCTCATAATGTAATCTAATTCCCTCGGTTTCACCTCATTTAATTAGACTATACTCCATAATTTTTCCCCTTTCCCTTCATCTGAACTTCAAGGTCTATGTTAGAACTACAGTGTCAAAGGCACGAACTTCAAGTTATTATATCTCCTCCCTGAACTTAATTTCATCTGAAAATTTTTCTACGACACCCTTAGCTGCTTGTTGAATGTACAGATTGAAGACCGTTTGGAAATGCTACAACCTCCTCTCACATCCTTCTCAACTATTGTCTCCCTTTCATATCATTGGTACTGGGTATCCACTAGGCATGTGATAAAAAAATTCAGTTGGGTTGTGACAAATTGTCTTGCTAAAAGACATGGAATGTGATGCAAATAGAGTGGTTGATAACGTTAGATTCTGACACATAGCTGCAATAAAACACAGTACATACAGTTAGTGACACGGAACTCTTCCAGAAGCTACATTTTACTATTGCAGGATGATGAATAATCAGTAAACTCGAACATTTTATTTCCTTACAGCAGATGTTAAATTCCCGTGGAAATATCACATTCTGGGCAATACGCATTAATTGAATGCTGTTTCTTGGAATGCAATTTTTTGTGTTGGAACTGACCGTTATGAATTTCAACCGAAACTACAGATGAATGTAACAAGATACAGTTATTATATTACACGTTACACTACTCGTTTCAGAGAACTTAACTTTCACCATCATGTGAATTTATTATGGTGCGACTTTTGGGTTAGTTGTGCCACTGCCGCGCGGGCTAGCCTTGCGGTCTCAGGCGTCTTGTGACGATCCGGACGGCTCCGCCCGTCGCAGGTTCGAGTTCTCCCTCGGGAATGTGTGTCGTCCTTAGCCTAAGTTAGTTTCAGTTAGATTAAGTAGTGCGTAAGCTTAGGGACCGATGACCTCAGCAGTTTATTCCCATAAGACCTTACCATAAATCTTCAAAAGAAAAAAAAATTCAACTACGGGCTGCTTTTACAGTCGTAGTAACATCGCACTCTTTCATTAAACTGCAGAAGTATGATAAAAGAAACATGACTGGTTACATTTATTTGTAATTTAGTTGATAAATGCTGCTAGTTTGACTGTAAGGAAAATTATCACCGTCTCTGACACTGAACCGCGTCAACTTGTTTATTTTACATAGTTTCATTTAGTTACATCCTATGGTATTTTGTTTTGGGCCACACCCGTCAATTCACAAAGAATATTGTTAGTCATGAAACGACAGTGTTCCCATCTGCACTATTAGTTCGCCAAATTCGTCCATGCCTCGAAATTAGCTCTGCCGCCCATGTTCGTATACCTGTTTCCATCATGGGATTCGTTGTATACAATATTAACTCATTAAAAAGGACCTGTGAGATTCATTGAATGAGCACTACAAACAAAAAAATATTTAAAATTCAGTAAACAATTTACAGCAAGGCCTTCAGTGATTTAATAATTTTTTCATAATGAAGGGCCACAGTCATAACATATTTCTTTAAAGTCAGTACCGCCATTTGACTGTTGTTTATTTACAGTGTTACATTTATACTTACACAATCATGATATCGGCTTCAAAGTGCCATTATCAAGTGTTTTAAGTGTCATAAATTGCCTATGATGGTAATCCTAAACCCAAGAGTTTCAAATCTAACCTGTAAAGCTTATTTGTGGCATGTTACCTTATTCTATGCCAGACCACTTTCCTGTGTTAGGAGCTTTGCAATGAATAACGCCTTTCATTGCTTATTCTACAGTGAGCACTGTTTTGTTGATTATAGTATTATTTTATAATTTTGAATTTTCTTAACGACTTTCTGTGGCTAGTTTGTTCCAGAGTGGAACGACAGAGAAACAGGTTGGCGATGGTTCGATGGACCCTCTGCCAGGCAGATGTAGATATAGTTTTCTTTTATTTTTCATGACGAAGTAGCTTTGATTCAAGTAGTTTAATTGTGATGATTAATGTAACTGCGTAAAATAAACTTCAACGGATGTATACTAGAAAGCATACTTGGCTACTCGCTTCATAGTTATTCCCATACTACAGATTTATGTATAGGAAGTACGCTGCTTCCGCATTAAATATTATGTATCTCTACCAGCATGGGCCATCGTTTCAGATTTTATGCAAACGGATGTTACAGGATTTGGTACAGACATAGTATAGTATTTGATAGAGAATGGGATCCTGTTTTCGACAAACATATTTCTGTTTACTGTGCGGCAGTGGGAGATTCACGGAAACCGTTTGTGTTTACTTCGGCGCCCCGAAGCATAGTGGCTAGCTCAGCTACTGTACACCTGGGTACTTTAGCCTGAAACTATCCTCTGTCAAAACATTGCCTCCTTTTCTGTACTTCCATTGAATGTGAGATCCTCTGGACATGAATATCAGTTCCCTTCGGTAGCACAGGCACCGAGCTGGACTCTGTGTGCCTTACCCACAGATCTCATTATTATCCGGTTTTTTAATTTCAAACTCTGTTTTATGTGTGTTTAACTCCAATGCTCCAGTAAATTCTCATTTACAGCCTGCTCTCGTGTACCAATACGAACTTCATCATAGGTATAAGCAACGCGGGTAGACAAAGTGGTTAAGGAGCTGGAAACGAATTAAAAGGCACACTGCAAAGATCGTAAGTAATCGAAGTATCACAGTGATGAACAGTTAACTTAAATGAAAATTTCTGGAAGAATGGCGACGTTTTTCCCAAAAATTGTGTGGAGTAACTTAAAACAGTCGGTATTCTAAGAGGACCGCAGGACAATTATGCTCACACAATCATGTATGACAGTAGGCCAGCGTCTGTATTTCACAGTGCCCATTTAGGGCGATGCAATGTATCTTCGGGCTTGCAAGCATGTGAAGTGCTGGAGGCGTGCTCACATAGCCTATTCGGTTAGGGTGGCACCCGCGCAAAGCGGGAAATCCGGGTTCGAGTCCCGGTCCGGCACCAATTTTCATGTTACCAGTGAACCGTATAATCGTTGTACAGTTGTATTCACAGTTTGCGAACACGTTTCACGATCATTTATCTGGTATAGGGATCATGATGATAAGGGAGGCATATAGACAGTTACTCTCGTTCAATACGAGACTGGGATAGGACTCTGTCACTGATGGCTAGCATAGTGTCATCAAGTCCACATCCGTTGCTTAGTGATCAGCGTGTATGGCTGCTGTGCGGAGGACTTGGGTTCTATTCCCGTCAGTCTTAGGGATTTTTCCTTGAAGGGAGGACTGTAATTGGATTTCCGACAACAGCAGGAAGAGTAGTGTGCTGACACCAGCCCTACCGCATCGCTTCCAATGGTGTCATTGGCAGAGGATGACACGGCGGTTGGTCAGTCCCGAATAGACGATCAGGGCTAGAACGCCGAGCTTTCCTTTGGTATTGTCTCTGGAAACCTTGCGTTATACTATTGTGACTACATTAGCAGGGTGTCTCTTGCATTAAATAACCGTAGGGCTTTTAGTCACCAGTTCTCTGAAGAAAGGTCGTAATACATAATCCAAATATCGATCACAATTGACGGTGGCGAGTAAAAGAAATCAATTCAGTAATTGGTGTTGCACTAAAAACTACTGTTTTCATATTATGCGGTAGCTCTTGATGTAACCTGTGGCTTTTCAGATGTCCAACATACATTTTCTGTGAGTTCCCGTACCGGTATATTAATATACCAAAACATTGTGACCACTGCGACGCGACGTCGCTGTCCGCCTGGGATCGTCGCGGGCAAAAATGTATGTAAGCGGCGCAGACACGGACAAGGAATCCTCTTAGTTGCAAATGGGGAAATCTACTGAGATAAACGACTTTGTCCAGGGTAAGATTATTATTACGCAAAGTTTGTGAACGAGTACCTCGGAAACGGCGAAGCTGGTCGAACGTTCACGTTCTGCTGTTGCCAGCAGAAAGAGTAGGAAGTACAGTGATACTACCACTTGGCGCTAGAAGGTTGGACGTACTAGACTGTTTACAGAACGTGGGGTTACGGAAGTTGTATGCTCTGTGAAGAAGGATAAGAGGTGATCTGTGACATTTCTGCCGAAAGAGCACAACGCTGGTTCACGCATATGTGTTTCGGAGCACACTTTTCATCGTACATTGTTGAACATGGAGCTACGCAGCAGACTACCCCTACATGTTCACACGTTGCCCAAACGGCAGCCGTCAATTATGATTGCTGTGGGCACGGCTCTATCGGGATTCGACCGTCAATTAATGGAAACGTGTCAGCCCTTTAGATGAATCACATTTTTGTTACACTAGGTCGATGATCGTCTCCACAAACGCCGTAATGGAGGTGAACGTCGGTTCGAAACGTGCAGTGTATCACTGACGCAGACTGGTGTGAGCAGTATTATACTGTGGGAGACATTCTTCTGCGCTAGCACACACCTGTGGTAGTAATCGAAGACACGCTGACAGCTGAGAACCACCTGCATCCCTTCATGCTTGATGTTTCCACGTTATCGATGTCATCTTTCAGCAGAATAATCGTCAGTGTCTCAGAGCCACAACCGTGCTGCAGTAGTTTCAGGAGCACTATAGTGAACTCAGGTTGATGTCTCGGTGACCAGACTCGTCTGATGTAAATCCTCTGGAACCCATGAGGCTCGCTATTGGGCGCCACCACCGCGTAAGCTGCCCGTTGTTTATGCGACTTACGTGAGCTGTGAGTAGACACCTAATGTCACGTACCTCCACAAACCTACCAAGGAACTGTCGAATCCCTAAAACGCAGAATCACTGGTGTATTTCGCTCCAATGAGGGAGAAATAAGCTATTAAGCATGTCAAAATTTTATAAACTGAAAATTGTATTCAGACTCATGGTGAGTAAAAAATGGTTCAAATGGCTCTGAGCACTATGGGACTTAACATCTTCGGTCATCGGTCCCCTAGAACTTAGAACTACTTAAACCTAACGAACCTAAGGACATCACACACATCCATGCCCGAGGCAGGAATCGAACCTGCGACCGTAGCAGTCCCACGGTTCCGGACTGCAGCGCCTAGAACCGCAAGACCACCGCGGCCGGCATTAAGCATGTAGTCATAATGTTTTCCCTCATCAGTGTATACTGCCATGTTGCATCGGAAAATATGGCATTTCCAGATCAATCTTCCCCTCGTGCACGTGCTGCAATATCCAGCTGTAGTTATGACATCCAGAGAATGCATGCACTACTTTAGCTTTGTGAAGTTTCAGTTTTAATTTGTGTAACTAAGTAAGCTGAAGCTTGTGACATAGCAGGCTGAAGTGCTAATAGTACAAAGATTTTCTTCGATTTCACTTCAGGGCCGAGGAATGGAACGGAGCGTATGTGGCTATCGTAGCCTGAATCCAAAATTTTGTACCTGCGAGATGTCTGACATAGCCCTCGGGTCGTTCGCAAAATAACTTGTCCTTTCATTTGTGACGTCGCCAACAGCACTTCTCACTGCAATCAGACCAGTGCGAGTTTTCTCAAATGGTTCAAATTGCTCTGAGCACTATGGGACTCAACTTCTGAGGTCATCAGTCCCCTAGAACTTAGAACTAATTAAACCTAACTAACCTAAGGACATCACACACATCCATGCCCGAGGCAGGATTTGAACCTGCGACCGTAGTGGTCTCGCGGTTCCACACTGTAGTGCCTAGAACCGCACGGCCACTCCGGCCGGCTCGAGTTTTCTCACCTGGTGAGGAGTCCCATACCTACAGCACATGAAATGACGACGTTTTTGAGTAATCTGCACATTTTAAGTCACATATATAGGTGAAGATTAATGAAATATATTTCACAGACCATTACGAATACGCAGTAAATTTCTAAATTCACATCTCCTACAGCCATAAAATACCTTCCGTGACAGAATGACAGCAATATGGTGTCAAGTTTATGAGCAGTAACTGTTGTTTGAACAATATCTAAGAAAATTCTGCTAAATTTCACTCAACTTTACGCAGGAGATTTCTCCAAATTGTACAGCCTCCCACAGTTGGTAAGGTAAGCTTTAGCTTTCAAAGCACAAAGCATCATGGTGCTGTTGCAGTGGTATTTGGTACCCTAACCCCTAAGTTTCACCAGTGGGACTGCAGCGCGCACACAGGCAGGCCGTCGCCAGCCAGCACTCGTCTCAATCTTTTGTCGTCAGCTCGGTCTGCTACTAAGAGAATGTACCACTGGCTAAGCCGTCCGCCATTCCATATTGGCTTTTGGATATAATAGACTCTCCGTGATTCAGCCTGCCAGTAAAGTTCGCAAACTTTTAACAAATTCATTGTTTGTTCCCTATTTTGTAATAAACGAATAACGATTGAAACTTTTGAGAAGGTCTCGTTGTGCTTTCCACCAAGCAACTACAGTCATTTTGTATTTTCGTATCTCCAACGGCCAGCGACGAGGGACTGAACACGCTGACAGTCACAGTAATTACGTTTCAGTCGACTCGTGCCGCCAGCGGCTTGCGCTCTGCCCGTCCAGATGGCTATACGCCGGAGCCACGCCGTGTGAGGTGGGCCGTAGTTATCGCTGCTTAAACACGACACTAGCCACTGCAACGGAATCTGCTAGGCTGTTCGTTTCACTGAGTTTATTGTGTGCTGTATAAACTTTAATATTCTATATACAGTTCTATCTCGGTCGTTGTTTTGGACTGTTCGCACTAGCTCACGATGTCTTGGCTGTTCTCATACTACCCAGAAGTACGAGAGTCGTACATCTGTTTCATTAAGCTTTCTGTTGAAGTAGGATAGTCAGACGATGAAGAATAACGAGATTCCGAAGTTGGTTTCCTTTTCTCTTCCTGTAAAAGTACGAAACTCTGAGCTTCATTGCACTTGTGTGTGTCGCACGTTCATACAGTGTCTGTGTACATCTGTAGAGGTAAGAAATATATTGCGACTTTACGAGTGGTTAACACGTAGATATTCTAGTGGCGCTGAGTAATTCGGCCGGCTGGCTAGCCGTTGGACGGCGACTGGCCGTGGTAAAGCATGGAGGTCGCTAGAAAATGCAGGAAGCGACCGTTCCGAGGTGTAGCTGCTGGTGCGCCGGAACGGAGCGGCTCTATTGCTGGGGCAAGCAGTAAGATAGTGAATCTAGTTGGAATACGAAAATAAAATTAACATTTCTTCGGAAAGCACGTAAAGTGCGTTAGAGTCATGAAACGAGAAAATTAAATACAGCATATGAATCACGGGTGTGACCGGGTAGTTATAATTAAACTTTCCCTGTACAACACGTTATAACACGGAAATTAAGTACCGTCGATCTACCAAACAGGGTAGCATTAATGTCAAGAACATTGGACAAAATCAGTTCAATTGAAACACTTTTATTATGCTGCTACGGTTCATCATACCATTACATACCAGTACCATTATTGCAACGAAAGGGGCTCAATATGGCGTCTATCAGTGTACAGGAGAGTCGGAAAGCGCACGATTGCATTCTGCAAGGCAGAACGAAGCTTAGCCGTAGGTATGCTGGTTACCTCTCTTGATTACTGCCCTTCAGGTCAGCACTTGTGTTACTGTTCACCTGATAAACCTTGTCCTTCAGGTAGCCCCAAATCCAGAAATCACAGGTAGTGAGATCAGGTGATCGTACCGGCCAAGCATTTCGAAATGATTGGCTGATAATTCCATCTTTTTCAACATGTTTCGGAGAAGCGGGTGAACTTCAGGAGCGATGTGCGGTTGGGCCCAACCTTGTATGAAATCTGTTGAGTTCAATGTTTCTCTCTCCATTAGGAAGGGTATGACATGCTGGCGAAGCATATCGCAGTAACTCTGGCCAGTCACACAGCACGTCTTTGATCCTTGAGAGCCAACTTGTTCAAAAAAAGAATGAGCCTATCATGAGCGTAACCATGAAGCTACACCATATGGTGACATGTTCACCATACAGAAGAACTTCATGCACAGTGACTTGACATGAAGATTCCCACACTTGACAATTCTGCGAGTTAACCTCACCCTTCAGAGGAAAATTAGCTTCGTCTGCCCATAGGATTGTAAAGGGTTAGCCCTCGTCAACTTCAATCCGTGCGAGAAAGTGGAGAGCGAAGTCACACGACGTTGGCGTCCTGCTGTGTTAGTAGCTGCACAATATGGATCTTGTACGGATACCATTTGAGAATGGTTCGAAGCACGTACCGTGCAGTGGACCTCGGGATGTTCAACTGTCGTGACACAGCACGCACACTGCCTGACGATCGCGAATTGAACGCAACATTGTCTGCCACAGCAATAGCGATTCCATCAACCATCTGTTGTGCAACTGGTCGCTGGCCTCTTCCCAGAGCGACGCCCAGTTCTGTAGTTGATTATAACTACTTCGTGCTCCGCACAGCAGGTGGAGAAAGAGGACCCTTCCGTAATCCCTTCAACAAAATGGTGCAAATGGCTCTGAGCACTATGGGACTTAACATCTGAGTTCATCTGTCCCCTAGAACTTAGAACTACGTAAATCTAACTACCCTAAGGACATCACATACATCCATGCTTGAGGCAGGATTCGAACCTGCGACCGTAGCAGTGGCATAGTTCCGGACTGAAGCGCCTAGAACCGCTCGGCCACCACGGCCGGCAATCCCTTCAGCTGACGATATTCTCGAAGTGCAGTTGCAGCATTACTGTTGTTATGATAACAGAGCTTCACTAGTGACGCCCTACTGCTTTTGTCCAAGCACATGTTGACACGCCAACAAGTCCACTGCGACTGGTCAGGGGTGTGTGACTACGAATCACGTGACTGATCACGGCACCTGGTGGCCGTAGTTGGAACTGAAAGGTGGCACTGTGACGCATGGAAATCGTGCACCCCATACTCTGGACATTAATCCTACCAAGTTTGGTACTTGTACAGTAATTAGTTTCCATGTTATGAAGTGTTAAATAGGGAAAATTTAATTGTAACCACCCGATATATATACAGGGTGAGTCACCTAACGTTACCGCTGGATATATTTCGTAAACCACATCAAATACTGACGAACCGATTCCACAGACCGAACGTGAGGAGAGGGGCTAGTGTAATTGTTTAATACAAACCATACAAAAATGCACGGAAGTATGTTTTTTAACACAAACCTACATTTTTTTAAATGGAACCACGTTAGTTTTGTTAGCACATCTGAACATATAAACAAATACGTAATCAGTGCCGTTTGTTGCATTGTAAAATGTTAATTACATCCGGAGATGTTGTAACCTAAAGTTGACGCTTGAAACCTCCGACGTTCAGTTGCGTGTTGTAACAAACACGGGCCACGGTCGACAAGCAGCATCTGCAGGGACATGTTTACGATGACGTCCGTGTTTACGAGTGTGGCTGTAGTGCACTGTTGTGGTTTGGTCTAGCTGTCGCAGTGTTCGCATGTAGCGCTTGCTGCTATTGTTATTCTGCATTCGTCTCCGCACGCAGACCAACTGTAGTACACAGTGTTACCAGACGTCTGTGATAGTGTAATGTTGTAGGGACTGTGACCATGGTGTATTCGAACTCTGAAAAGGCGGAGATGATACTCATCTATGGCGAGTGTCGACGAAATGCAGCTGAAGCCTGCAGGGTGTGTGCAGAACGGTACCCGGACAGAGAGCATCCAACGTGCCGCACATTGCAAAACATCTACCGCCAACTGTATGCAACAGGTACGGTCGTAGCACGCAAACGGGTCCGTAACAGGCCCGTCACAGGAGAAGCGGGTGCAGTTGGTGTGTTAGCTGCTGTTGCCATGAACCCACACATGAGTCCACGGGACATTGCTAGAGCCGGTGGACTGAGTCAAAGTAGTGTCATGCGCATACTGCATCGTCACCGCTTTCACCCGTTTCATGTGTCGCCACATCTGCAATTACATGGTGATGACTTTAATCATCGAGTGCAATTCTGTCAATGGGCATTAACAGAGAATGCGTTGCAGTTCTACCTGTTTACCGATGAGGCGGGTTTCACAAACCACGGTGCAGTGAATCTACGGAACATGCATTACTGGTCCGTGGACAATCCTCGCTGGCTCAGACAGGTAGAGCGACAGCGACCGTGGACTGTAAATGTATGGTGCGGAATCATGGGCGACCACCTCATTCGTCCTCACTTCATTGCACAGGCCCAAACAGCTGCAACATACATCGCGTTTCTACAGAATGATCTGCCAACGTTGCTCGAAAATGTCCCACTGGAAACGCGTCGACGTATGTGGTATCAGAATGATGGTGCACCTGCACATTCCGCAATTAACACTAGGCTGAACCTTGACAGGATGTTCGACGGGCGTTTCATAGGACGTGGAGGACGCATAAATTGGCCAGCCCGTTCTCCTGATCCTACACGTCTGGACTTCTTTCTGTGGGGTACGTTAAAGGAGAATGTGTACCGTGATGTGCCTACAACCCCTGAGGATATGAAACAACGTATTGTGGCAGCCTGCGGCGACATTACACCAGATGTACTGCGGCGTGTACGACATTCATTACGCCAGAGATTGCAATTGTGTGCAGCAAATGATGGCCACCACATTGAACATCTATTGGCCTGACATGTCGGGACACACTCTATTCCACTCCGCAATTGAAAACGGAAACCACGTGTGTACGTGTACCTCACCCCTCATGGTAATGTACATGTGCGTCAGTGAAAAAGACCAATAAAAAGGTGTTAGCATGTGGACGTAATGTGCTGTTCCAGTCTCTTCTGTACCTAAGGTCCATCACCGTTCCCTTTGGATCCCTACGTAATTCGGTGCTCTCCGATACACACGATCGAACAGCGGAGGAGTGGCACACAAGCGTCAACTTTAGGTTACAATATCTACGGATGTAATTAACATTTTACAATGCAACAAACGGCACTGATTACGTATTTGTTTATATGTTCAGATGTGCTAACAAAACTAACGGGATTCCATTTAAAAAAACGTAGGTTTGTGTTAAAAAACATACTTCCGTGCATTTCTGTATGGTTTTTATTAACCAATTACACTAGCCCCTCTCCTCACGTTCGGTCTGTGTAATCGATTCGTCAGTATTTGATGTGGTTTACGAAATATATCTAGCGGTAATGTTGGGTGACTCACCCTGTATATTCACTCTCTAAGGAGCACTTGGACCAATTTCTTATCTCTGTTTTTCTTGTTCTTATGATCCCAAAATTCGGGCCTGTCTTCTTTCTTACATCATGCATTTTTAAGTTCCAAATTCTTTCGTTGTGGGTTCTTGAGAGTGAATTTTGTGTATTGATTTTTTGCCTGTATGTAGTACCCTACAAAAAAGTTATTCAAATTATTAATTATCGTGAAACGTCATATGAAAGTTTATTTCTCCAACAATTACAACAATATGTTACTATTCAATAAATAAAAATTATAATCATTATGCAGTTTAATTGGTTATATCTATAAAGTGCCATAACTTCGAATTCCTCCTCGTAGATACATATTTTAAGATCAGCATGACTATTCCACTCCATGGTCCAACTAATTCTTATGTTTACTGAACTGTAATTAGATGCTTAAAATGTATCTGAATTTTTTAATTTGACTTGGAACACGTTGCAGCGGCAGATGGGTTGAGATATCCGTAAGTGCAAATTTAATATCGGATTACTTTTTACTATTACGCTGGAAAGTGGCCGCGTCCATTTGCTATGTATTCTAATATGTAGGCCATATATACGTGAAATACGTAAAAAAAAAAAAAAAAATCAAACAAACCTTGAATGGTGGCCATTAATAACAGGTCTTGTCCTCCACAGTGGTCACGTGACTGAGTGCACGAAGAGGTACGTAGAAGGGAGTTAGTGGGCACTTGGTGGTAGCTGTTGTAAGGTCGATGACTTTTAGGAGGCGAGAGTGCCACTGAGTTTAAGGCAACTTTATGGTCGGAAATTTGAGCATTTGGAAATATATGAAGATAGTATATGTTTCCGAAAGAACCGATACCATTGATGACCGTGCAGCTTCTCTAGAATGAATTGATAATTAAATTGACACCCAAGCTGCAAACAGGCTTAGATATAGATCATTGGGGACATGTTGAAAACGTCTGTGCCCTCGGTGGCTCAGATGGATAGAGTGTCTGCCATGTGAGCAGCAGATCCCGGGTTCGAGACCTGGTCGGAGCAGACATTTTCAACATGTCCCCAATGATCTATATCAACGTCTGTTTGCAGCTAGGGTGCTGATTTAATTATCATTTCATTTGGAAATACTCTGAACAATTTCGTGCAATGAGATGCTGATTTTGATTTCTGACGAGACTTTCAGTTATCAAGTCGCTATCAGTGATGGTTTATTTTGTAACTCTATGAAAATTATTTTGCTATTTTTTGCAGTTACAGCTGTGAACTTTAATAACGTCGCTAGATATTTGCTGTTTCAAATTTTGTAACGAATTTTGTGGGTTTTCTTCCCTATAGCATTAATGATTAATAAACTCCAGATTTCAATGCGAATGTTGGTCCGACTTTGCGCTGTCGAACATTAGGATGAGCTATTGCTTTCGTAAAACAATCCTCGGATTTATATACTCATTTTGCATTGGCTACTGCCTGTAAATGCTCTTCCTGCGCTAAGTTAATACATAATGCCCTCCTGTTTTAAATATTGCCTAACCGATTTATTGGTTTTATGTGAGGCCATCATTCACCATTTGTGTGCTTATTTGAATTAAACATTTGTCTTGAATCCTAAGAAACCTGGATTAGGCAGCGTCATTATCCTGTAAGATCTTAATTATACATTTTTTAATTTTTTATTTACTTGATACATGCCTTATTTAACGTTCGATAATTTTGTCTCTCTGCAAATAAAGGGTTTCAGGATTAACCATGTGTTAGGATTTTGGCTTAACAGCCACGGTGCACACCCACCCCACACAGATTTTTAGGCTGTGTATTGCCCATACTATTACATTTTGTATCGTCAAAGTTGATCTTGTCTCGTTCAGGGATTGAGTAACAGAGATAGCGAGGGTGATTACAATATTAACTCATATGGCGTCGAGCCTGGAGAGTGATGGTCGCTTGTGACACAGATATCAATCTTACACAGTTATACGATCGATTTAAAAACATAAAAAATGAGTTGTAGAAGAGTCGTTAGTGTCCTTACCCTGCAGTGAGGAGACAGTTTAGGATAATATGGTTGCTAAACGGATGTTGTCGTTCAGTAATGTGTAGGGAAGTGATTTGATGAGCTGTGGCCCATCTGTCGACCTGCTACTATTCACGACAGTCGATGGCGAGAAAGAGCTCAGCACGCTCACGGCCCAAGGAACGGAGCGCCACACATGTTGGTCACCCATGATCTGTCCACGATCACAGCTCTAACATCGCACGCCTTTCCCATTGAGATAACTTACTGTTCATTTTAACTAGTATATTTGGTGCCCCCACTAATACTGTAGAGTCCCAAATCCACAACTCACGTAAATATGCTTATGTTGCAGTCGTTTTTAGTCCACGTGTGCAGAGCCACGGCTTCATACACTGAAGACCCAAAGAAACTGGTACACCTGCCTAATATCCTGTAGGGCTCCCGCGAACAGGCAGAATTGCCGAAACGCGACGTGGCATGGACTCGATTAATGTCTGAAGTAGTGCTGGAGGGAACTGACACCATGAATCCTTCAGGGCTGCCCATAAATCCGTAAGAGTACCAGGGGGCTGAAACATCTTCTGAAAAGCACGTTACAAGACACCCCAGATATGCTCATTATTATTCATGTCCGGGGAGTTTGTGGCCAGCGGAAGTGTTTAAACTCATAATAGCGTTCCTGGAGCCACTCTGTAGCAATCCTGGACATGTGGGGTGTCGCATTGTCCGGCTGGAATTTTCCAAGTTCTTCGGAATACACAATGGACATGAATGGATGCAGATGATCAGATAGGATGCTTACGTACGTGTCACCTGTCATAGTTGTATCTAGACGTATCAGGGGTCCCATGTCACTCCCACTGCACACGCCCCACACCATTACAGATCCTGCACCAGTTCGAACAATCTCCTCTGGGATGCATGGTCCTTGGAATCATAAGGTTGTCTCCATACCCGTACACGTCCATCCGCTCGATGCAATTTGAAACGAGACTCGTCCGACCAGACAACATGTTTACAGTCATCAGGGCGTAAAGCCTTTTGTAGTGCAGTCATCAAGGGTACACAAGTGGGTCTCTGGCTCCGAAAGCCCATGTTGATGATGGTTCGATGAATGGTTCGCACGCTGACATTTGTTGATGGCCCAGCACTGAATTCTGCAGCGATCTGCGGAATGGTGGCACTTCTGTCACATTCAACGATTCTCTTCAGACAATACACTGTATCGAAAGGAGATTTGAGATCCTTCACAAATTGCTTGTTCTGGTGGCATACAAATTGTATTCATAATTTTCTTATTGAATCGATACAACAATCATTGGTTAACAATTGCTATTGTGAGAGGTACTGACAAACCTCTTCAAGGATTGGAGGCCTACAATGAGAGAGATATTATTTCTTATCGCACTTTTGCAGTCGGAGTTGTACCTAACAGGGATTATGGAACATGTGTTGTTACAACAGACAAGCCATTTTCTCTCCATACCCGTACACGTCCATCCGCTCGATGCAATTTGAAACGAGACTCGTCCGACCAGACAACATGTTTACAGTCATCAGGGCGTAAAGCCTTTTGTAGTGCAGTCATCAAGGGTACACAAGTGGGTCTCTGGCTTCGAAAGCCCATGTTGATGATGGTTCGATGAATGGTTCGCACGCTGACATTTGTTGATGGCCCAGCACTGAAATCTGCAGCGATCTGCGGAATGGTGGCACTTCTGTCACATTCAACGATTCTCTTCAGACAATACACTGTATCGAAAGGAGATTTGAGATCCTTCACAAATTGCTTGTTCTGGTGGCATACAAATTGTATTCATAATGTTCTTATTGAATTGATACGACAATCATTGAAAGCAGTTAGTTCCGTAAAATATCTTGGAGTATGTGTACGGAGCCCTTTGGAATGGAATGACTACATACAACTAAGTGCAGGTAACGCAGAAGAATATCTACGATTCATTGGAAGAATCCTAAGGAAATGCTGTCCACAAACAAAGGAAGTTGATTACAAAACACTCGTTCGACCAATAGTTTAATATTTCTCTTCTTCGTGGGATCCACACCAGATTGGCCTTCAGAGGAAATAGAGAAGATCTAAAGAAGAGCAACGCGTTTCGCTACAGGTTTATTTGCCAATCACAAAAGCATCCCTACGATTATCAATCAACTCCAGTGGGAGACATTAAAAGAAAGGCGTGCTGCATCAGTGTGTGGTTTGTTGTTAAAATTTCAAAGAGTACGTTCTTAGAAGAGTCAAGAAATATATTACTTTCTACTACGTATATCCCACGAAGAGACCACAAAGATAAAATCAGAGAAACTCGAGACCACACAGAGGCTTACCACCAATAGTTCTTTTTGCTAAATATTCGCGACTGCTATAGGAAAACTGGAGGGGAACGATAGTGTTACACGAAGTACCCTCATAGCTTGAGGCTTATACTCTCATGTTCAGAAAAAAAACAGAACACCTCGAACGAGTATCTTCACAGGACGTGTACGTTAGCACGTTCTGCAGAAAAGACTGGCATTTCAGTCGCCTCAATCCAACTAGTGTACTGTTGCCTAGTAGGCACAGGGTCCGCCATGGACCCTGATAACTTGTTCCATGTGTGATAGCATCGACGCCTAAAAGGCACGAATGGCGTCTTGTGGTGCAGCCATCAATGCTGCAGCCTCATGTTTCCAAAGTTCATCTGTGGTAGTTGGCATTGGGTCACAACACTGCAGCTGTCATTTCACCATATCCCACACATTTTCGATTGGCGACAAGTCTAGTGATCTGGCGGGCCAGGGCAAACTGCAGACATCCTGTGACACGATGAAGGCACGTGTTCATGCATCAACATATGGCCGTGAATTGTCTTGCTGGGGAGTTGCGCAGAAAAGGTATAGCTATGAGTCCCAGGATTGCATTCCCATAGGTCACGCTGGTCACAGTGCCCTGGACACGCACCAACTGTGATTTGTGGTTGTACCCAATAGCACCCCACACCATAAAGTCTTGAGTTAGCCCTGTATGTTTTGTGCGAATTCCGTCATAGTAATGCCGCCTCCCTGTCCCGGGCAAATTCTGCCATAATTTTAAACAAACAGAACCTGAATTCATTCGTAAACACCATCTGGTGGCATTACTGTCCCCAGTGACGTCATACCATACGCCTTTGCTATCTAGCATTTTTGTCCTCATTCGTCAGATATTGGTGGAGAAGAGGACAACGCGCACATAGTCCATGCAGTAATAAACGGAGACGGACTGTCACCCCTGATAAGAGTATGATGTGTTACACCATACCACTATCGCGCCAGATCCGAGGAGGATGCAGATCTGTCCTTCAGTGACATTCGAACGAGGTGTCCATCTTCTCGAGGGGTCGCCTGGTTGTTGCGATCTGACCCATCTCGTCATTTTCTATCGCCTTCCGTGAACCATTCTGCACACGCCTGCTGCACTGCCAAAACACTTCGTTCCACACGAGCAACAACTTCCCAGATGGACGCATCACATACTCTTATACCAATAATGCACTCTCTTTCACCCCCAGTGGGTCTGGGGTTTAGAATAGACCCAAAGTATTCCTGCCTGACGTAATAAGCCATTGTCCCCTTTTAGGGTTTGATCTTCACATTTTCCAAAATTTTCCGAAATGTGGGTCATTACGTGTGCTATTAGACCTTATGCACTTCTTATTATCATAGCTCTGCAACTTCACCTACAATCCACCAGTTTGAGGAAGCACACCTTACAGGATACATCTTCTACTTCTGTGGTCTGCTGTCCTCCTTTGACCCTATGATAAAACTGGATTTCTCCACACCCAGTATCCAGCACAGTATCCAGTCTGTCATGGAGAGTTTGTCGTGCACCCTCTTAGTCGTAGCCCCTGACTACACAGGGATCACACTGCTGATGCCTGTGCTGAAACCTCCCCACATATGCCAAGGACTAGGTGCTCATCTTCTTGGGAGGACTCCTGACAATGGCCATTGCGCCAGGTGGCCTTTGCTGTGCTGAGTGTCGCCTATGTGGAGAACCCATGATTGGTGTGGGTGGCGTCAGGACGGATGACCTTCAACAAAGTGGACGAACTTACCTTATAATTATCTGAAGGTGTCTGGTGGTCAAACGGCCCCATCACTCTCTAAGTGAGGTAAGAAGCGCTATAATGCTGAGAGATACGACTCCAAGTCATTCCCTTCCCTGGCTGCACCATGGGAGGAAAGTAGGGCTAAGTTCATGGACAGACGTCTTCTTCTCGATACTTAGTTTGCACCAGGTCTGATGAGGAATCATTTTTACCAACGAAGCCTCTGTTTTTCGATGAGCACTTGGAAGACATGTTTGGGGAGGTGGTGGGAATATCGAAAATAGGGAACAGGTCAGTCTTGAGATAAGTGGGATTGCCTGCCCTGTAGTGTGCATTCCTCACTGTTGCAAGGTCGGTGATTTCTCGGTCTCCAGCACCTCATAAGAGCTTAAATATGGTCCTAGGCATTACATTCCATCGAGATCACCTACTCCAGTCTGATGACGAGCTGTGCGCCAAGCTATAGTGACGACACATCATCCACTTCCTACGCCTACCCTACCCCATGTTGGTTGGGGACATTCCTCCTCCCATTGCTCCCCCAACATCAACTTCAAGAGCATCGTCCCACCCAGCCATCTGGGACATCAGTCCCCACCCCTTGGCCAGAGAAGCAAACAGCCTCCTCTGTCTCCTCTCTCAAGGAAACACCAGCTGGTGGCTGAAGGAGCCACCACTGCTGGTTGTAGGGCTTACTGACCATTAGCGGTTAATGAGACAAACTCAGAAAAGCGCTCTCAGCCACAGAAACTGAAGTAAAGGGGGAGGACTGAAAGAAGAAGCCTAACAAGAAGAAGGAGATCCTGATGGCTCCCAAGCCACCGTTTCTGGCAGGCTCCTATTCTGAGGATGAGGTGGAGATCACAGTGTCCTCCAGTATCCTCCCCAGAACCTCAGAACCAATGGACACAGAGAACAAAAGCCCTCAGCATGTGGTAAAAGGTGCCCCTGACGCGTAAGCGGACTCTTTGGTGACGTCATGCCTTCCCAGACCACAAAAAGCGCCATTCTTCAGTAGAATTGCGGTAGTTTCCCCCCCACCCCCCAGCCCCACCTGGCAGAGCTATGACAACTGTTAGGAGCTGCACCTGTTTTCTTTGTTGTCCTTCAGGAAATTCGGTTTCCAGGAATGTGGACTCATGTCTTTTGTGGCTATTGGGGGTATTAGAAAAATCGTACTTACTGTCACAGGATGTCAGGTGGAATCTATATCTATGTCCTTACCTCTGTATATAGTGCACCTGAGCCCCTTTAAACACCTTTAGAAGCTGTGTCTGTCAGGGTGAGGACAACGAAGGAAATTATCATCTGCAACATCTATCTTCCTCCAAATGATAAAGTACCACAACATGTACAAGCTACACTAATTTTCCAAGTCCCTCCATCTTTTCTACTTCTGGGTGACTTTAACACACGTGACCCTTTGTGGGTGGTACCAAGATTCCTGCCTGTTTTTAATATGTTAAACATCTTCTAACTCTACTCGACCTTTGCATCTTAAATACTGGTGCTCCATTGTATTCAGTGTGGCATGTGGCACATACTTGGCCATTGTTTTCTCCCTTTGCAGTCCTATCCTTCTACCATCTATCCACTGGAGAGCTCACGACGACTTGTGTGGTAGTGACCACTTTCTGCTCTTCTTGTCTCTCCCCCAGCGTTACTCACCTGGACACTTGACCAGATGGGCTCTTCGCAAGGCTGACTGGGATGCTTTCACCTCCACTGACACCATTTGATCTATGTTGCATGACACAGGGTTTTTGGTAAGCGTTACGGAGATGTTTAGCAAACTCAAGTGGCAGACTCTGCAAGAGATGCACTCTGCATCACGGTGTAGCTTGCTGTTCAGGTTTCGAGAGGGTGCGTTTCTGGATGAGGTATCGAATATATTGCTTCCCCCTAGTTATACCTCCCTAGGAGATTACGAATGTAAAATTAGAGAGATTCGAGCGCGCATGGAGGCTTTACGGCAGTCTTTCTTCCCGCGAACAATACGCGACTGGAACAGGGAAGGGAGGTAATGACAGTGGCACGTAAAGTGCCCTCCGCCACACACCGTTGGGTGGCCTGCGGAGTATAAATGTAGATGTAGATGTAGACAACAGTGACACAGGGATCCAGAACATTACTATTACCATTGTTGCTGCAGCTTAATCGTCAACTCCTGTTTCCTCAGGTTGTCCCCAGTGGGAGACAGTGCCTTGGTGGTCTCCAGAAATCGCAGTTGCCATTAGAGACCCTAGGTGGGCCATGCAACGTCATAAGCGGCATCCATCCCTTGAGCACCTCATAGTGTTCAAATGGCCCCGTGCACAGGTCCGTAGAAGCATCAAACGATGGAAGCAGGGGTGTTGTGAACAAAACGTCTCCTTCACTGCAACATGAACCTCACCCTCCCAGGTTTGGACTAAGCTCAGACACCGTTATATATGAAACTTCCTGGCAGATTAAAACTGGGTGCCGGACCGAGACTCGGACTCGGGACCTTTGCCTTTCGCGGGCAAGTGCTCTACCAACTGAGCTACCCAAGCACGACTCACGCCCCGTCCTCACAGTTCCTCCCCCCCCCCCCCCCCCACCCCGCACCATATCGAAGAGAATGAGGACCCACAGGGCTCTGTACTGAGTGTCCCACTCTTTTTCGTGGCCATTAACACTTTTGATATGCTGACGAATTTTGTATTTCCTTTTGCTGCTTTACTGATGGTGTGGCTGAACATCAGCTTCAGGGAGCCATACGAAAGGTGCAGTTATGGGCCCTTACTCACGACTTTATTTTCATCCGCCAAGGCTTGCGTCATGCTCTTCTGTCGTCATCGTGCTGTCTGTTTACATCCAGAACTTTACCTCGATGACCAACTACTTGTCATGGAGACTTACCGCTTTTTGGGACTGGTTTTCGACGTCCACATAACTTGGCTTCCCCATCTCATCAGCTCAAGGAAAAATGCTGGCATCATCTAAACATTCTTTGATGCCTGAGCTACATCAGCTGGGGTGCATATCACGGTACACTGCTGCAGCTGTACAAAGCCTTTGTGCAGTCCCGTCTTGACTATGGGAGCCTGACATATGGTTCAACATCACCCTCAGCGCTGCATCTGCTGGACCCTATAACACTGCGGAGTTCTACTTGTGACAGGAGCTTTCCAAAGGAACCCAGTGAACAAACAGCCTCCTTGAGGAAGCTGGGGTTCCTCCGTTTCAGATCTGGTGACTACAGTTGCTTGTAAATTATACTGCACACATTCAAATTTCACCTCAACATCCCAGTTACCATATTCTTTTCCATAACTCCCTGACCCATCTCCCACAACGATGGCTCCGATCAGGGATTCCAAATGCAGTCTGGATCCAGTCCCTTCTCACTGAACTCGAGACTTCTCCTCTGCCACTTCTCCCTGGGTCAATTCACCTACACCTCCATGGTCCAGGCCTCCGCCACTGCTTTGTCTAGATCTATCATAAGGTCCAAAAGGGTCAGTTCCACCTGAGGCCCTCAGCCACCAATTTTTCTCTATTATCGGCAAGTTCCAGGGCTCAGAAATAGTCTACACAGACTGCTCGATGGTCACATTGGCTTTACTTACATTCAGGCTGGACATACTGAACAGCACTCCTTCGCAGATGGCTGCAGTGCTTTCACTGCAGAGCTGGTAGCCACCTCTCGCGTTTTTGAGCATGTCTGCTTCTACACAGCTGAGTCCTTCGTCATCAGTAGTAGCTCCTTAAGCAGCCTACAAGCTCTCGACCAGTGGTTCTCTCGCCATGCGTTGTTAATGACTATCCAGGAGCCCCTTTATGCCCTAGAAAACAATTGACGTTCAGGGTCCTTCATTTGAGCCCCAGAACATGTCGGGATCCTCGGCAATAAACTTGCTGACAGGGTGGCCAAAAAGGCTACCGGTAAACCGACTCTACAGTTCGGCACACTAGAGACTGATCTCCGATCGGTCTTACGCCGTAAAGTTTTTGGGATCTGGGATACTGAATGGCGCACCCTCAGTACTTCAAATAAACTACGCATTGTAAAGAATAGAATGAATGTGTCACCTTCGTCCATGCGAGCCACTAGCAGGGACTCTGTTGTCCTTTGCCGGCTCTGCATCGGCCATACTTGGCTGACTCACGGGCATCTCCTTCGTCGTAAGGACCCCCCCCCCCCCTTAGTGTTGCTGTGGTTCCCACTTCACTGTGGTCCACATCTTGTTGGAATGGTCAATTTTAGCCACCCTGATGCGGGCTTCTAACCTCCATGCCATAGTGCCTTTGGTGTCAGGATACAATGCCTCACGCCTTCTTCGAGAGGAAGGTTTCTACCACTCAATCTAAGGGAGGGCGTCTGGCTTTCTCGCCCAGGCCTCCGCCATTTTTAACTCGTCTTCGCTGTTTCTTTGCTGTTTCTTCGCCTTGATGTTCGTCTTTTCCGTATTTGTGTTTTTCTAGCCTTCTGTTTTTCGGCTGGAGATTTTAGTGTGTTGCAGAGTGGCTGGCTCCTTCTCTTTTGTTCTTGCGATCAGCTGGCCGAGGCCATCTGCTATATTATTTTAATATCTTCCACCGCCTTGTTTCCTTTTAGTGCAGGTTTCCCACTTCTGGTTTGCTTTTTTCGTTTTCTCTTTCAGTACGGTTCTCCGTTAGTTTCACGCCGTTTTACTTTCACTCCATTTGGGAATTGTTTTAAACCGAGACCTGTTTGCATGAGAGAAAAGGGACTGATGACCCTGACCCTGCAGTTTGTCCCTTGCTTTCCAGACCAACCAACCGCTCTCTTTCAAACTCACTGATTTCACTTTATAGTTCGCGCGTACTTCTGCGAGGCATCCTGCACGTCTGCTCAAGTCACATTGACCCATTACCTTCGGTTTACAGCGACCACGAGCGTCGCAGACATATTTTACCTGTAGATGACGTTGCTCTGCGATATCGATGTTGACCTTGGATCCGCGGGCTGACATGGCTCAAATGCTAATACCAACCTCCATGTCCAGTGAATATGAAAGTCCTATCTTTAATCGTTCACAGTGCTCTGTTTCTTTCATAACATGAGTGTAGATGTAAATGTAGGCTGAAAGGGCTAAAAACACACACAAAAATCACTATAGAAATGCTAAAACCTAACATTTTTCCCATGATGTATAACAAACCTTTCCGTTTGATCGGTTAAAAAAATGTAATTGGGTTTCATCTAGGTAAAGTATTATCAAAATAATTGATATATCTCAATTCATGGTTTAATTAATAAATATTAATTCAAATTTCATCTTTTAAGCTAAACTAGTTGTGAGAAGCGAGGTATTTCGACATTCTGCTTATTTCGAATACATCAGTTGGTTCAAAAGGCTTTTCTAAGGAAGTGCCAAAATTAAGGTAAAGTGTTCTGTATCAGGGTTTGCAGGATAGGTTGATGGAAATCATCGCTCCTAAAAGCTATTGTCATAGAGCGAAAAACGGTGGTTCCAATACATGTTAGCAAGGATGGGCGTAAGTTTTAAAAGAGAAACCAAATACGAGGACTTAAATAACTCGAATAAAGCTGATAAAGTAAACGTAAGTAAAAGTGTCAGTATGAAAATGGACGGAAGTGTCCAGTATCCAGTAGCCGTGTCCAAAGGCTGAGATCCTGGATCCTCCGCGAAGACGGCATGGGCACAGTATGAGCGGCTGTCAAGACTGGCAGCAGCTGAGGATCAAGCCGTCTGGAGCGAGTCTGCAAAGATACCTAAAATATTAAGACAATCAGCATGCAGACTACTGACTGGGGTGCGTTATCACCATGGCAACGATATGGCGTACTGCCAAGGGGTCATCGATCCATGTGGATCCACTATGGGCGTGAAATGGTTGTGCCTGGACCGCATAGATGGATGGGGAGATCCTGAGATGGAATGTTGTGCCTAGGGGGCGTGGATGAATGCAGGAATATGTGAGAGGGAGGGAGACAGGTGCATGTATTAGGCATAGGAACGACAGTCATAGCACGTGTGTTTAGACTAGCCAAAGGAAAATGGAACAGAAATTGTCTGCGTGGATTAGGCACAGCCTGAATATCTGGAATCTGTGCATTAGTTTAAGGCCTGGTAAAATGGAACAGAATTTGTGTGCGTGCATCAGACAGGAATTGTATGATAGGAATGTGTGTGCATGAATTGGGGATAGGAAAATTGAAAGAAATCTGCATGGATTAGGCACAGGCTCATGGGCTCGTGTAGACGGAATCGAATAGGCGCAACTGCCGAGGTGTGTTTATGGGAGTTACCATGAGGGCCATTTATGAGGAAAGATTTGGTCAAAGGATCTGGAGTTCTGCCAGAAGGAGGAGGCTTCTGGGGGTGGTGTCTGGGTACCACCGAAGATGTATTGACATCGGGCAGCTCCCTAAAATAACTTTCTGCGTCTGCTGCATGTGGTGCAGGAGAGATATAACTTCAGGAGTCGCCTCTACGTCGGGATGAACATAATCGTCGTCGGTTGATAGTACGAACGTATATGAGTTGGCACTGGAGCCAATGATGGTGCTGGAGCCGAATGGTGGTGCTGGGGTCGACATTGAAATTGTGTACGACGTCGCCAAATGGTGGGACGAAATGTCCAACGACGGAGTTGAAACCAAAAAAGAATCTTAGCCCTTGTCGCTAAATGGTGGGAAGAGGCGTGGAAGCTGTCACCAATAGGGGGAAGAAAATACTGAAGCCGTCGCCAGTGGCAGATGGAAAACGTAGAGCCCTGGAGCCAAAAGAAGACATCGTCGAAGTGGGATGGATGACATCAGAAGAAAATAGCAATGGCGCTAATGGAAAATGTCGCCGAATCGTGGAACGGAACTTGGAGAGATGCGGCACTGGAACTGGTGAAAACGGTTGCTTGTCACCAAGTCGTAGGGCGTAAACTGTGACGGGGAATCGGGTGGTGGATGGGGGAAGGGGGGGGGGCGGCTTAAGGCCGCAAAATCCTTGCCATGAGCGTTAAAGCGGAGGAGACGCGAACAATGTGCGCTGTGGGCTAAGAGAATCCTAGTCATCGAAGTGAAGGTATGGTGCGCCGCACTGAAGCTTCATTTCTTTTTCTCCTCCCCTTCTGGGTGCTTCACTGCTTTTGTCAGGTGGTATAAATCATGTGTTACTGAAAACCATAAACATATCCATCTTTTAAAAGCGACTAACTGCATACAAACAATAAACTTGACTGACAGGTTCTGTCCTAAAAATAATTCACCATTTGCATTTATGACACCCGAATAAATGTTATAAACTGTATCCAGTTACAAGTCCTCAAGAGTGCGGTGCTTTAAGTGCTGGAAGTTTGGCCATATGTCTTCCTGCTGTACTTCCAGCATCACATGTCGAGATTGTGGACGGCCATCCCATCCCAATACTCCAGTGATCCGCCTCCCACTTGTGTCAACTGAGGAGAGCATAATTTCCCCTTCCTCACTGGATTGCAGGATTTTACAGCGAGAAAGGAAAACCGTGAAATACAAGACACTGGACCAACTGACCTACACTGAGATCAAGAGAAAATTATAGATCCTACGTCCTGTGGTTATGACCTCCTCTTATGCTGCTGCTACGATAACAGTTGTAGCTCCATCAGTTCCAGGAGTTCCAGTTGGCTCTCAGAGGTGGAAGTCTACACCTGCCCCCTTGATGCTGGAGGGCACTTCCCTCACCGCTGCTCCAGCACCATCTATCTCTGGAGTGCTGTCGCCCCAACCATTGTGGTCACCAGTCCCCACTTCTCAGCTGGAGAAGCATAAGTCTTTTTCGACTCCTCTCGCTAGGATGGGGTCCTTTGGGTCACTTCCGTCCCAGGTTTCTGCTTGTGGGAAAGATGACACCCACCAGTGGCTGAAATGCCCAAAAGCAGCTGGTCATAGGGCTTTAAGATCATCCTCAGTCCCAGTCAGAGAAACCCAACGATCAGCGAGAGAAATCCAGAAAGAAGACCCCCAAGACCAAGGAAATTGCGGTGGAACCCACACCACTGAGCCTACAAGCTCTGCGTCTGAGGTTTGCAAATGGTGAATTATTTTTAGGACAGAACCTGTCAGTCAAGTACATTGTTTGTATGCAGTTAATCGCTTTTAAAAGATGGCTATGTTTATGGTTTTCAGTAACACATGATTTACACCACCTGACAAAAGCAGTGAAGCACCCAGAAGTGGAGGAGAAAAAGAAATGAAGCTTCAGTGCGGCGCACCATACCTTAACTTCGATGACTAGGATTCTCTTAGCCCACAGCGCACATTGTTCGCGTGTCCTCCGCTTTAACGCCCATGGCAAGGATTTTGCGGTCTTTTTTCCATGTCACCCCCATTTCCTTTTGATTGACACGCATTTAACCTATTTCCCCCTCAACCCCCTCCCCCAACCCCCTCATCCCCCGCTACTACAGGTACACTTTCTGGTCTGAGTTATTGGAATAGGCACCCCTCTCACTCTTATCAATTTGATAAACTACTTAATTATAATGATAAATTAATTAACCTGTCTGGTGGGAAAGTGCCACAGCCCCCCTTCCACGCCCCCTGGCGGGAAGTTCAAATTCCATCAGGACAATGCAACCTCAACTAACCCTAGAAAGTGACAGGAAGATAGGTCACTTGGGCTGCCTCCACTAACCTAAGTCATCCGAGTGCTGTCTCTTCCTAGGACCCTGTGGGAAGTTTGAATTTTGGAGGGAATATAGGTCAAGTCTACTATCTCCACTAACCGAAGAAAATGGTGGGAAAGAAAGGGCACTTGGGCTACCTCCACTAACCTAAGTCATCCAACCAACACCTCTTCCAAGGAAATGGTGGGAAGAGGACTCAACCTCTGCTGGACACAAGTCCTTATTTTGCATGCTCTATTTATTTAAACAATTAGAAGTAGTACCTCCACCCAGTGTTTTAACCATGAGGTCCAGAGTCCAACTTACCTAGTACACAGTACTGCCAACAGAGGATGCTGTCGTCCGTCCTGTGATGTAATCCAAGATAGCGGGGAAATTGGCAGGAAACAGTGTGGTCGCCATGGGCTCCAGCGTCCAACTGACCTAGTACACAGTACCACAACCAGAGGACGCTGTCATCTGTTTGGTGAGGTAATCCAAGATGGCGGTCTGGTGGTGGAGAGGAAGGATCTCATAACAGGAAATTCAAGGGTATATTGTTTATTTATAAAAAATCAATTTGTGGGGGTTGGATTTCTCTTGCTCATCATTATCTCCTGTTTGGAGCCATGTAGGTCTTGTAAGAAGTAATTACGTGGAGGAAACATGTAGCATAACCTAATGTTTGGCACTGTACTCTGTGTGTCTTAACCTAATGTTTGTCTGCATTTAACCTGTTGTTGTGTTATGTGGTTTTCCGTATTATCCCCATTTCCTTAAACTATTCTACCGCATTTGATACCAAATGAAGTAATTAGTTATGTACTCCCACCATTTTCTGGTACACTTTTCGAATTTCAAATGCTTTTCAACGGCATTTCTGGCACATTCTTCACATGTATGGGGTAGCTTTCTTAATTCTCAGCATCCTATTGTTCGGTGAAATCTATGTAATACAGTTCAAACAAAACATCACAATAAAAAACACAGCCCCCCGCACTCGACGCCCAACGCCACCACCGCCGCCGCCGTTGCCGTCAGCTGCCAAGCGACGTGTAGGTGTCAGTTCAGGTCCTGCAGGGATGAGGCGGTAACATCTCTTTCATACATGACACTTGAGAAATTCTAGTCGAAACCCTTGTTCACCTAGATATCGTTGGTGGCACATTGACGCATAGCTGTGGTGCAGGTGTAGCGCCTATACAGATGCCCCAATGCTTTGCAGAATAGCACAGGGTACCTTGTTCCTTGTGATCCAAACGGAACTTGCGAGTTGTGTCTACCATGCACGTGTACCCCGTGCGGCTAACACTTCACGGTGAAATTTTCATCCTGCTGTCAATATACGTCTCAAAAACGTTAAACTTTCACACTGCTACAAAGCCTGTGCACTCATGCGAAAACACCATTAATCATAAAAGCATTCTTGCTGTTTAGGAAGAGATCACAGTCTAAGAACTGATGTGGGGAAATCAGAACAATTACGCAAACAGAATTCGAAGTACTGTCATACAGAAGAGAAAAATGACCCGAATTTTCTGTATCCTACAGCTACAGGTCTGGAGATATCCTAATAGCACAGTGACGGATGAGTGACGGCATCACAGTCAGAGATGGATGGTCTGCTTCAACTTATCTTTAATCACTTGCTTTCTCAGCACTTTCAGTGCATACCTTACCTCCATACTTGTTCGATTCAGTTTGTACACACTCCTACATCCTGACACAAAGGTTGTCTTATAAATTAATAGAGCACTATTATTATATTTTGTATAGATCACCATATTGCACCGACAATTAAGCCCTGCAAAGTGCCCCTACATATGGTCAAATCTGGGAGGACTGTGACTCAATTACAGTGCTCGCCCACTGAGGATAGGAGCTTGAATATTAGAGCGCGAAGCCGATCTCAAACCGTGTCCATGTAGTAAAAATACAATTCGTATCCTGTGCCATACAAAATTATCCCTTTTACGTCATTCATACATATACCGCAAAGACAGACAGCACTGTATATACACCTTTACGTGAGAACTCGAAAGAAATAGAGAAAACTGATATTTCCACTCGCGAATACCAATGTCCATGATGTAACAGATTCCAAATCATCCCTGTAATATACAAGGGTAACTAAGGTGTTTCTCATGTTCAGAGAACTGGCAAACGTGTCTTTCACCTGCTAGATGCACACAAGGGAATAATGGCCCAGCGCAAACACACGTCCGTATTCAATCTTCTCAAATTTCCACGTGATCACAAAAGCTGCCCAACACATACTAAGTGTTAGTTCGCTATTCTGCCGTCTAGAGGACGACAAAGTTAACTCAGCTACATTCCTGCATTCCAACCAGAATTTGCATGTGGATGACTCCTGCCATTAACAGGTTAACGTGAATCATTCCAGCACGGGTCACTGGCGTTGAAGGCCAATCACACATAGACATAATGATCCTATGAAATAGTTTACACATGTATTTTACCCCTGTACTTACAACTAAGTGTTACCATTGTGGCCTCAGCTGAATGACACTCAACAATGATCGCAGTATTGGAAATACATGCTGCTGACGGCTGTGGCTCTGGAAATTGAAATATCGCTACCCATTCTTACGACTTGACATACTCTTCCCTTGCTATCACAGTACTCCACATCAAATTCATACCTTCCTTATGACTGAACGTAGTCATTTCCTTTGTACATGTCAGAACACCAACACATACTTTATAAGCCTGATGCTCAAATGCGAACCTATCATGCACGCCCTACTGCTAAGTATAATACTTCGTCAATAACTGATCGCTGGCAATACGAAATAATACTGAGAGAATATCAACCATGGGTGGACATGTCTCGTAAGATTTTCTTGCTAGTGCTACCACCTTGTCTTAGAAAGAGAGGTTTAATCGTCTTACAAACGGCCTGATGTTAAAAAATTCGATCCCAAAAACTACTGCATGTTAATGTCACAAGCGGTCTTGGTTCTACAGGTGCGTACAAGTATTCATGTTAAAAGCTATATCTGCTTTACAAATCGAAGTACGACATTACCTCTGAATGAGGTGGTTTTTTGTCCAGATAAATACCGTGATGGCGATCGCTGGAGTATATAGTATCAGAGCAACAGTGCGCTTACACGTCGCCGACAGTTGAACCTCATAATAAAATTGCCCAATTTAAAAAGTGATTTGGCTAAGGAACGTGGTATGAAACCGGTATTTGCGAATCCCTCACGCCACTGCAGCTAGATATCTCTACAGTATTTGTAACACATTCTGTCTCGATTCCATGTCAAAGGTTCTGTGATATATACACTGGGCTATAGGCGATGGTTGATTGAGAAGGATCAAGATGGTGTGCTGATTGAGGTTGTAAGAAACGTAGACTAAGTTTTCAGATCTCTAATGCTACCCGCTACAAATTCTGGCTGGGATTTGGAATCAAGTCTTTCGATTCAACCATATACCTGCGTTCGATCCTACGGAGAAGTCATTCATTGATTACAGCCACAGGCGAATCATATGTCTGGCACTCTCATACCTCAAAACGAGTCACCTTTCTTGAACCTTTCTGTTACCGTAAAATCCCAATGTGGTTTTAGTCAGTACCTGCACATCCTGTGTCTGCTGCCATTTCCGCAGGTTTGCGCATGTGATCGCTCCAATTTAAGTCGGAAATGGGTAGAAGTCGGAGAAAGCTATATCCACCACCTCATGCAACCCGTGTAGAAACACTGCGATCTGAGTTGGTGCAACAGAATCGTGTTATGACCATTCGGTGGAAATGGCTGCATTGTGGCGCGTCCCCGAACTAGATACAGATACTTCACATCTACGTCCATTCACATCTATCTCCACAACATGCTATCTTCATTGTTCTGCACCATCCATCAAGAGAAACTATGAACTATAAAAGCTCAAGTAACTTCATTCGATAGAGAACTAGATAAGATTTTTAACGCACCTCTCTCCTCCCATATATCGAAACCAAATACCGCATGCATGCGGGCATCGAGCACATGTGACTATCCTGTTAAATATATAGGTATTGATCAACTGCACAGACCAGTTTAAACTTCCATCACCATGACTTTGAGGTAAGTGTCAGGTTCTAAACTGACATTAAGACGTTCAAATCCACGGCCTCTTGTAGACAACAAAGTCATCACCCCTAAGTGCATTTATCCAAGACGTTGCACTGTGATGGGATTGACGACATTCAAGATGGCTGCTGTGACGTCAGCTGATGATGCGAGTACCATTACCCAAGATCGGGGGAAAGTGCCACACCCCCCTGCCAAGCCCCCCTGGCAGGAAGTTTGAATTTTTGAGGGAAGGTAGGTCAGTCCGGCTAACCTCTACACTTAAACTCATCTGTCACAGTAACGGAATAGCTGATGTCTCTGCGTTCCGTTTCGACTGAATCCTCATACTGCACTTATGTACACGATCACTGTTTCAGTGCTAGCAACCCCCAGAAGGTGTCACCAATCCCCAGAACTCTTTCCTGAACTCAAATAAGCGTTGTCAGTCAACCATTATGTGGTAACCAACAGCCTCTCAGTGGATGGATAGGATGGAAAAGGCACACTCCGACCTAATTTAACAATAAGCCTGACAGTTGATAGCACAAACAATTTTAGCAATTTTACAACAATTTCTACACTGGCCGATGATGTGACAGCATGTTTCCCCAATTTCAGTATCATAGTTAACCCACCCCTTCTCTACTTTGCGAGTATCATTGCGAATGTAGATAGATGACTGAGCAGTACGTCCACTCATTGTTAATTCTCGAACACATAAATCATCAAAGTAGACCAGACAGCACTCTACATGTTTCTTACACTTCGAGCATAGTGCATAATTTACGATCTGTCTCTATGCGGATGGGAGTCATAGAGCATTCTTGCAGTCTTAGGATAAAATTAGAGACTGAAAAGCCTCCCCGCACTGTCTTTGACCAGACCAGCCTGCAGCACTGTTACCAATTTAATCTGCAGCTGACCAGAAATAGACCGCTACATTCCACGTATCGTGAATGAATGGAGCTTCCCGAGTCCTGACCCATCCAAGTGTAGAAGATGTCCCCAGATGCACCCACGTTGAGGAGGTTAGCACCCCTTATCTGTGTATAGTAACAGATTTGAAAGTGTTGTGATGAAATAGAACAGGGTTAAGAAGAACAAGAAATGGCTGATTTTTATGAACGATGGAGCTCCAGACGTATGGAGTTCGAAGCATTTTATGTAAATCAGCTACGCTATCAACTCTAAAGTATGGTTCTAGAATCCAGGATCAGTACCGGGAAGAACGTTACGGCTACAACGTTCAGCACTTAAAACAGGCTATCGCTTGAGTTTGTCGTTTGGAATGCGGCGCTGTTGATATTCCAGTGTAACAACTATATTTCCAGCGCATGACATACATCCTTCTTGCTGGTTTCTCTACGATTAACTATGGTAGCAAACTGTAAAACACTGGCTCTGTGTGATACATGGACAATGTAGCTTTCCAGAGATGTATAACTTCCACTGTCCACATCCAATCACGGTTCAGAAATTATACTATGCCCACATCAGTTCTGTATAAAATGATCGTTAATAACTGAGAATACCTGTTACAAGGAAACAGATAAACACATAGCAGCGGTGTCCGACATGTGAAATTACAAGTCTTGCCGCCTCTAACTCTGTAAACAGCACATCTGTCAAGCAGATGTATACACGAGGTTTGCAGTGTCTCACAAACACCTATCGCTAACTTAGTTATGAAACTGAAGTATCGGTTTTACACTTAATATGCAACAAAGGAATGGAGAACATCGCATAAATCTTCGTTCGTTTAGAGAAATGTGCCACGTATCACCACACGCGAGATGGATGTCCTCTGATGACCGAGAGGTTCACTGTTAGACACTGCTCTAAGACCCACATAGAGCAAGCGGTTGTATACGAGTCAAACGCAAGCTGTGGCACACATCTGATGCATCCTGATGGAATATGAGGAAAAAAAAGAATGGTAAAATTACCTGTAGCAACTTACCCCTCTCTCTTTCTCTCTCTCCCTAGAATACATCATCAGTCTACCATCACATCGCCCCTCGTTACAACCCCATCTCAACCGACCAATCCATCCACTGTATGTCGTCCTTTAACGCAAATGCAGGTGAGTTTAGAGGCAAATGGTTCTCTGTCTTCCTGAAAAGCATCAAATACAGTAGTCAGTAAGTGGAGTGGTATAACAATATGCACAACAAACGCCGTGTCATTAAGGAGACTGCTTCTGTGTGGAAGTCTTCCCTACGGGCTTCTTGCAGGGAATCAGTTGCCCTTTGGCGGCTCTGCATTGGCCACACTTGGCTCACACACGGTTACCTCCTCCGTCGCGAGGACCCACCTCAATGTCGCTGTGGCTCCCAAATGACAGTCGTCCACCTCTTGCTGGACTGCCCACTTTTAGCCGCTCTGAGGCGGACTTTTAACTTTCCCAGCTCCCTACCTTCGGTTTTGGGCGACAATGCCTCAACAGCAGCTTTAGTTTTACGTTTTATTCGTGAGGGTGGGTTTTATCATTTGATCTGAGTTTTAGCGCATCTCCTATGTCCCTCTGTGTCCTCCACCCTAGGGCTTTTAGAGTTGAGGTTTTAATGTGTTGCAGAGTGGCTGGCTTCTCCTATTTTATTCTCATTGTCAGCCAGCCATGGTAATCTGCTTTCTTGTTTTTAATCTCCTCCCTCTGTTTCTTCCGTCTCTCTATGGTTTTCTTGTCCTGTTTTGTCCATTGTAGTGTTGTCTTTCTGTCGTTCTTCTGGTTCTTCCGTGCTCCTGTTATTGTGCCGTACGTCTTCTTTGTTTTCTTCTTTCTCTTGTGTAATTGTTCTACGGGGAACAAGGGTATGATGACCTCGCAGTTTGGTCTCTTCCGCACCTCCACCTTTTAAACCAATCCCCCTCTGGTCAAATAAGTTTTACTAAAGTCTTGTCAGAGATCTTTTACAGTTTAATAAGGGCCTTACAGAGTGTAGGTGTGTCAATTACAGCTTTCAAAAATGGTTCAAATGGCTCTGAGCACTATGGGACTTAACATCTGAGGTCATCAACTTAGAACTACTAAAACCACACTAACCTAAGGACATCACATACATCCACGGCCGAGGCAGGATTCGAACCTGCGACCGTGGCGTTCGCGCGGTTCCAGACTGAAGCGCCTAGAACCTCTCGGCCACACCGGCCGGCCATACAGCGTTCTTCCCAAATTTTCCTATCGATAACTTTTAATCCGTTTAAATCTAACGTTTGAAAGTAGCTGTCATTTTAGGTAGTGTACGTCTATTTGACTATATGTATGTAACTGTAATTGAATTTTTATTGATTAGCGTAGTGGTTTATTTAGTTTATATGCTTCACTTTTGCTAAGTTTATCGAACAAAGTATTTGAACTGTTGATGAGCTTATTTCATAGTTACGAATAAAAATGAGTTTACATTTGTCTTGGTGCTAGTGGCCCTACATAACTTGACGCTTGCTGAATATAATGGCCATTAATTTCACAAGCTGCAGCCATCAACGGCCGAAGCTACCCATAGTTTTCATCCGAGAACTTAAGAACAAAACTCCGCCGCCTCCTTCCAGAAAGCCAGTCCTGGCACGCAAATGCATGTCAGTCTGTGACTCACGCAACCGCCTTCGTTTACACTACGCCCCGCCTTTTAGCCCACTGCGCAGTCCAGCTGTCAGCCCATTCACCACGCTCTTCCTCCTGGCACCACGTGTTCGGCGCTAGTGTTATGACAGCGAGTTCAGGCAGTAGCTTTGAGTGCCACCTCTCGGCCTCACCTCACATGCTGTTTAATCACTCAAATTGCGAATGTTTATGGATTCATATGAGACTGATTGTAGACTGTTTTTCTGTTCAATCGGTTGGTGGAATCAGTTTTGTTGTATGTTCATTGTATCAGAAGGAACCAGCTAAACACCTCAATTATATTTACAATACTGTTACATCAGAAAAACCAATGATAAGAGGAATAACTGAAAAGAGTAAGAATGTGAAGATTATCGAACGCCACCTTACCTCGGGTTGACACAACAGTTCATGAGAGAAGGTGGAGGCTGGCACAGTAACTAATATCAGAGACAAAATTGTGCAGGCATAACAAGGTGTATTTAGATGTTTTATGGTACATTAGACAAATTAGAAACAAATAGTGTTAAGAATGGAAATAACAACAGGCACTCCGCCTACCTGATTACAACTTTATAAGCCAAACTGTCTACTACAGCAGACAACATGCCGCGCGGTGCGAAGTGGTTACTGGAAGCGCGAAGGAAGTGAACAGACACGTTACTGGCAGGAGCACCTACTGACTTTACTCTTTTAGAGGGTTTCTGTGAAAATGAATTCAAATGGCAGTTGAAATAACACGACTTGATAATTTATTTTAGTAATCTCACAGTGCCTCAAAGTGTTTTATCACGACACAATGAGTGTAAATCTATTAGTGTAAGTATGCAGTTTCTCTAATTGCCTGACTATACGTCCCCATCACTTCCACCTCTTTTTCATTACAGTTGTAATTATTTATTAGGAAGATGCACCAGAATAGCTGCTTATAATAATTAATCTTTATTAACGACAGCACCTGAGAATACAATTTTTGTGACACCGTGTGTACATGTGAATGTCATTCACATTAAAGTGGCTGTATTTGTGTTGTATTCACGTCTAAAATGTTGTGACGTCCGTATTACGTCGTTAGTAAACTGTATTATAACTCTCAATGTTTTGATTAGATGGTAAATGGCGTAAATGTATCGAAAATAATACATTAATTACGGTCTGACAGTAGTTTGACAGCTCGACTCTTACGGCATTATACATTTAAAAAAATTACACAAACAGCGATATTATTTTACTAACTAAATTTTGTCAAGATTATCTTCGGTTGTTTTATGCATTATTTCCGATTTATTATATTTCGTGTTCTAAAAGTTCAGTAAAGTATCTGAGGCAGTATATGCGTCTAAATTCAGTACGCTCGTTTGATATTTCTTGTGATATTTTCTGGTGTGTATATAGATTTACAATTTTTGAACAATGTTCACTGCAAGGCCTTTTGGTATTCAGTGCAATATTTGGAGTGTATTTTCGATTGTATCAGCAGAGTGGTTTTGATTATTCAAACGTAGAAAAAAGCTCAACTGATTATTCTTGCTGTTTCTAATGAGTTCTTTATACCTGATGTAATTTTTTTTCCTGTTTGGTCAGTGTAAAAGCTATTACATGTGCTATATGTGATTTTATGTATGCCTGGGTCATCGTATTCGAATGTTCATGTGGTGGAGGAAAACTACATTATTGAAGGGTTGTTACTGGTTCTGAAGGGTAGCTAACTATTTGTGGCTTTGAAAAGTACATTAATTTTGTTGGAGATTTTACTTGTGCGGACTGTTTGCATGTGTCTTATATTTTGTTTGTGTGATGTTTCTCGAGTTAGGCGTATCTCGTTATGTACTGTGTTCTGTTTGGGTGTTTTACATTTGCAGCATAATTTTGCGATTATGTTGGGGTGAAAGTAATTTGTATAGGCTACCTAACGAAGCGTGTTGAATTCTTTCTGAATCGGTGGTTTTTCTAAGGTACATTACACAATCGATTAATCACTGAATGGAAAAATGTTAGTTTATGCGACATTGGATGAAGGTAATTGGCATGTATAATGTTTTCAGAAGAGGTATTCTGTCTATAGATATCAGATGTGTGGTAATTATTAGTTTTGCCAATCGCGAGATCTAGATAGTTGAGGGTATTTCGTTTTTCCATTTCCCTTGTGAAGTTAATTTTAGAGAGTAGATAGCT
This sequence comes from Schistocerca serialis cubense, assembly GCF_023864345.2. Taxonomy (NCBI): domain Eukaryota; kingdom Metazoa; phylum Arthropoda; class Insecta; order Orthoptera; family Acrididae; genus Schistocerca; species Schistocerca serialis. The sequence goes on from NC_064640.1 coordinate 5,380,770, forward strand.
GAGTGTTTGTCGGATATTTTCGAGATCTTTAACTCAAGTTGGCCTACTCTTCACCAAACTGTATACTATTTTAGGTATGCCGATGGTGACCCTCATTTTGGTAGACGCAGGCCGCGCAGATATCATGTGTTGTTCTTCTTGTATCTCCTGTTAATTCCTAACATATATCGCTGCAAGCAGGAAACGAAGTAGAATGTCTTCCTCCAGACTACCGCGGTGCCCTATCTTAGTCGGCGGAACGACACAAAGATCGCATTGCTGTAGAGTGGCTGCTGAACTTCCGGTCGCTCCAAGACTTAACGCGACTATGTTTGTTAGTAATGTAACACGATGTAGCCCAGAAGGAGCCAGAGCAGCCACACTAGAATTATATGCATTTGATGGAATGAGTTCATCAGCAGCCAAATAATGATTATACGTATTTGATGAAATGAGTTCATTAGATGAAGACAGAAGTGACACATGTTGCTATCGACTTCTTTGTTACTTTTCACTATTTTTTCGGTGTGTCAATTTTCCATTATTTTGGTCTGATTGTAATTTCGTTTAAGGCGTAGTATCCTTGACTAACTTTTTTCAGTTTTTAACATTTCGCTATGCTGATAGTGTCTAAGTGAAGTTTTGGCATTATTGAACACATTTTTCTCTTGAATCAATGCCCTCTTTCTCAACGGACAATACAAGAGACTTCCTTGAAAATGAGTCAAATGCTTTTTCGAAATCTATGACTCCCAAAAGAAAGAGCTATTCATACTCATTGCTCCATTTTGTAATTTCATTCATGACTCTCAATTGATGTCTTGTGTAATATTCACCTGTGAAGCAACTTGTGACGTTTCCTGATTGAAATCCAATGTTTTTTCCGCTATGCGATTAGTGTTAATTCTATTTAATATCTTGTTCATTATGAACAGAAAGCTAATAGATCTCATATTTTATGACGTATGTCTAATCTCTTGTGAAGTAGAATATTTACAATATGTTTCCAGTTTGAGGATTCGCCTGTCTCTACAGACGTTCCACAAATAAATTTTCAGGCTCTTTTTGTATTATTTAATCCCCATATTTAACCACTGCAATTGACATACTATTCACGCGCCTCTTCTTCATTCATACCATGAAGGCCTTCATAAATCTAACGATGAAAGCGACACGTGTGTAAATGAGATTGCTTCTATCACTGACAGATGATCAAGTAAAACAGTATATCCTCAGCTTGTATTAACAATAATTCTAGTTAGCTGTGGCTGGAAGTAGTCTTTCCATGCTCAACTTTGTTTCAGTGATCAAGTTTTGTCATGATAAGAAATATGTCTCTGCTCTCCTAAATGAATAAATTCCAATATTTATGAAGTCTGTGTACGAAAATTAGTGCTCAGATAATAACTTATACTAATATCAGAGCTCAAATTGAATTTCATAAAGAAATTTTTTTGCTTACAGGTAAGCACCTGCCATACTGTGGAAGACACCGCTTCGAAGAACTTACAAGTGATCAACTCCAGGCGACGTATTAAAATCACAGCTTCAACAGGTTCACTTTTAATTTGCGTTTGTGTGAATTACGTTTGTACTGAGAAGAATGTATTATAAACACCAGATAAATTTCGTATCTAGAGCAAATACTAATGCTATTGAAATACATGCACATGTTTAGTAGGAGATAGTGGTCTTTCTTGCATTCAGAGAAGCTGGCATTGAGTTGTACACTGCACTAGATATAAAGGGTGTATCATGATTGATGGCGTTAACGCATACTGTTGAAAGTACACGGTAATAGAAGCAAAAACGTCTAACAGGGGCGTTGGCTCTAAAAGCATATTTTCGCCTCTAATTATAATACGAACTGTACACTGGTGTGTAAAACTTCAAGATGAACGTATCTTTCGCGTGATTTGACACTGCCAACGAAATTTTCATCATACTTAGAAAAAAGCGCTACAGTATAGTACAGAGGACAAGTTAAGGTGCCATGAGACGAAAAACCCGCTACAGTATAGTACAGAGGGGAACTGAAAGAAATGTGCCTTGAGACGAACAGAAATGACACTTTCATTCAAAGACAATAATTGGTCTGAAGTCAACGCGAGACATGCTGGTCCCCTGGCCTTTACAAAAGGCAAGACATGGTTCTTCATAGAGTGTGTGACCACCATGGATGGCAGTGCATGCTCTGTAACGTGTTCCCATGTCGGTCACAAGGTTGATAAGGAGTTCTTGTGCTAGTTCGTTGCATTCTTCCACTAGGGCGGTTGGCAACTGCAGGATGCTCACTGATGTATTTCTGTGAAGCCTGAAAGATAGGAGATGGGGTACTGCCCGGAGTTAAGATGTGAGGATGAGTCGTGTGTCATGCTCGAATAGCTCAGTTGCTACAGTAGTTGCTTACAAGAGACAAAAGTACCAGCTTCGAATCTTAATCGAGCACAAGGTTTTAATCTGTTAGGAAATTTCAAGCCAACGCACACTCCACTGAAGAGTTAAAATTCATTCTGAGAGGTAGCATATGGACTGGATTAAATTTATTGCAAAACAGAAACACGCTTCAATTTTAAATAGAAGATAATTAATAGATACGTTTATGCCTGTGAGAGCTTGCTTTGCAAGTGAGTCTGTCACACAAGGGTTCATGCCTTTTAAATGTGTATCTGGATTCCAAAGTTGTGCATCGGCAACAGATGCTGGTGCTGATATTCAACGATCTTGGTTTTAAAGTTCATAAATCTAGGTTGTTTATTCGTCTGTATCAGGTGATGTTCCTGTTGTCCTTATTACTATCGAAACCTTACTATCAAAGCATTCTATTCTCCAGATGGTTACGATGTTAACATACGCTACGTAGTCGACCACTGAGTATAATTGAGCCCGCATTTCCACAGTCCGAATTGATCATGAAACAGTAACCGTTTAATTGGCTATATCCGTATAACACTGTTGACAGTATATTCACACTCATTCCCTCTTCACGCTGTTCAGGTTACTATCGCGTAAGCATTGTTTCAGCTGAATTAAGCACTTGCTGTCTATAAGATTTGCGAAACCTTTAGCTATTCCTTTAAGCGGCACACTGCACCGAAAGTTTATCATTCGTCACTGTTATCCAGATATCCATGTACGTTTAGCTGTCACGGCAGTTTCCACATTTTTGCCGGACCGCGAAACATGGAAAGACCTCGCGTCGTTTCGCCACGCAAGCTATCCGTGATGACCGCGCCAGGTGTGTCCAACCCGCAGCCCCCGCAAAATCAAGCAAGTATCAACGCGGCCCAAGAAGTGATCATCTCTTACACTCATGCAAGAATTTTAAATAATTTTTAATAATTAAAATATTTGTATTTATACGACACAAACAATATAGACACGTTGGCAGAAGATTTTCAGCTGGAATGGGTAACGCCACGGTCTCATATCCAACTAGAAGAAGAATTTTATCATGTATCTTCGCTGGACTTCCACAGATCATACCAGCCCAGAGACAATAACCTTTGCTGCACAGTCAGGCGCTATGTATGTCATTGTTGTTTGGAATCGAGTACATTTATGAACAGTTATTTTCAAGAGTGAAGCACACAATGAGTAAAAATGGAACAAAACTCGCAGGTGAACACCTTGATAACACCCTGAGAATTGAAACCACTTCGATCGGACCTGGTACTTATACATTATTTTCTTGATAATTCAGACTTTTAATTGCTTGTATGTAAAATTATTAATGAAATATCATACATAAAATATCAAATTAATTCCAACTTTTTTTCAGCTGCTATTATAAGTGTTAAGAGTATGATGTGCGAAGCAAAAATACCGTCTTCTGAAAATGTGGCCCAGGTAAGCTGAAAGAATGGGCATCCCTGCTCTAGAGCGAACCTCATACGCTCAATATTACTGTAAACAGATTGCGCGGAAGTCTAAGGCCAACAACGGTACTATAATACTGCGAAATACACTCCTGGAAATTGAAATAAGAACACCGTGAATTCATTGTCCCAGGAAGGGGAAACTTTATTGACACATTCCTGGGGTCAGATACATCACATGATCACACTGACAGAACCACAGGCACATAGACACAGGCAACAGAGCATGCACAATGTCGGCACTAGTACAGTGTATATCCACCTTTCGCAGCAATGCAGGCTGCTATTCTCCCATGGAGACGATCGTAGAGATGCTGGATGTAGTCCTGTGGAACGGCTTGCCATGCCATTTCCACCTGGCGCCTCAGTTGGACCAGCGTTCGTGCTGGACGTGCAGACCGCGTGAGACGACGCTTCATCCAGTCCCAAACATGCTCGATGGGGGACAGATCCGGAGATCTTGCTGGCCAGGGTAGTTGACTTACACCTTCTAGAGCACGTTGGGTGGCACGGGATACATGCGGACGTGCATTGTCCTGTTGGAACAGCAAGTTCCCTTGCCGGTCTAGGAATGGTAGAACGATGGGTTCGATGACGGTTTGGATGTACCGTGCACTATTCAGTGTCCCCTCGACGATCACCAGAGGTGTACGGCCAGTGTAGGAGATCGCTCCCCACACCATGATGCCGGGTGTTGGCCCTGTGTGCCTCGGTCGTATGCAGTCCTGATTGTGGCGCTCACCTGCACGGCGCCAAACGCGCATACGACCATCATTGGCACCAAGGCAGAAGCGACTCTCATCGCTGAAGACGACACGTCTCCATTCGTCCCTCCATTCACGCCTGTCGCGACACCACTGGAGGCGGGCTGCACGATGTTGGGGCGTGAGCGGAAGACGGCCTAACGGCGTGCGGGACCGTAGCCCAGCTTCATGGAGACGGTTGCGAATGGTCCTCGCCGATACCCCAGGAGCAACAGTGTCCCTAATTTGCTGGGAAGTGGCGGTGCGGTCCCCTACGGCACTGCGTAGGATCCTACGGTCTTGGCGTGCATCCGTGCGTCGCTGCGGTCCGGTCCCAGGTCGACGGGCACGTGCACCTTCCGCCGACCACTGGCGACAACATCGATGTACTGTGGAGACCTCACGCCCCACGTGTTGAGCAATTCGGCGGTACGTCCACCCGGCCTCCCGCATGCCCACTATACGCCCTCGCTCAAAGTCCGTCAACTGCACATACGGTTCACGTCCACGCTGTCGCGGCATGCTACCAGTGTTAAAGACTGCGATGGGGCTCCGTATGCCACGGCAAACTGGCTGACACTGACGGCGGCGGTGCACAAATGCTGCGCAGCTAGCGCCATTCGACGGCCAACACCGCGGTTCCTGGCGTGTCCGCTGTGCTGTGCGTGTGATCATTGCTTGTACAGCCCTCTCGTAGTGTCCGGAGCAAGTATGGTGGGTCTGACACACCGGTGTCAATGTGTTCTTTTTTCCATTTCCAGGAGTGTATATCTTTCCGGGAAGGGAAAACGTCATAGCGAACACGTCGGCACTCGACGATGCGAAATTCGCATGTATTGCCATTGAGTTGCTCCCCCTGTAAAATACAAGCAGAATTTAATCAGGACGGGCGAAACAGATCGAGAAAGCTTCCAGTGAACATTTCGGTGGATCAAGGGCTCATTCGCAGTGGCGTAGATTCGTAAATCTCAACTAATAATTGCAAATAACAACAGAAGAAGTGAATTTATCACATGCATTTGCTGTTTTCTATGTTTTCCTCTACGGGAACAACTGTTGCAAGAGAAATAAAACAATTATTTGCTGATTTGAGACTTAAAGTTTACATTATCTTAGGTCTGTGCTGTGAAAACTGTTGCATGAAAAAGAATGCTCACTTGGCAGTTGATCTGATTATATTTGTTAATTCTGAGACCTGCTGGAAGTAAAATAAATATTTTTGCTTGCTGTCGTGACACCACGATCTTCAGTTTCGTCTGCCACTGTGGGCGTAGAGGCTTCTGGCTTTCCCTGATCAATCTGTGCCGCGTGGGGTAGCCGTGCCGTCTAGGGCACAGTCCGCGCGGCTGGGCTGTCCCCCTTTGGAGGTTTGAGTCCTCCCTCGGGCATGGGTGTGTGCGTTGTCCTTAACGTAAGTTTAAGTTACATTAAGTAGTGGGCAAGTTTAGGGACCGATGACCTCAGCAGTTTGGTCCGATAAGATCTTGCCACAAACTTACAAATCTGATCAATCTGGAAATTCTTTTATCAAAGTACCTCAAGTTACTTTCATATACATATTCCAGCCTACTTCCTGACCTTTTGTCTTCCACTTTTTTAACTCTTTATGGGTATTCGTTCAGAGATACTTTCATTTCTCTCACACTCGACAGGAACTGCCATGTAATGCGCTATACCAGCCGTGCACCGTACAGTAAAGGATGAGATTTTCACCCTGCAGCGGAGTGTGCACTGATACGAAACTTCCAGCAGATTAAAACTGTGTCCACAGTTTTAATCTGCCAGGAAGTACCGTACAATATAATCCACAATACATTGAGCGATCGTCAATATTCTTATAGCTGTGCGGTCCTCTTCAGTATATTGCAGATATGTGAGATGGTCAACATTACTGAGTAGTACTCAGTATTGCGCAATAAATTTTGTGCATAAAAGACACAACTCTCTCTTATCGATCGTGCATCTTGAATTAACACAATTTCTCGTTCCAACGACTACCCACTCTTGTCTACATACCTAAACTCTACGGTCTAAACGTATATTAGCAACTGATAATAAACTGTTTTACTGTTAATTTAACGTTTTAATATAAAATAAAAAATATAGCGTCCCCATACATGTATCATAGCAAGTTACCTACACAAGTTACTTTGATTTTTAATTTACTTTCCTTGTATTTTTCTATTCCTCTTTTTCTGTTTAATCAAGTCACCTGACGCAATTATTGAAGTTTTCCTGGCATAATGAGTATTTCACGATTCCACGAGTTTTGGGTCTACAGTCGTATGACGTCGACGTCTCGTCACGATATTTCGACTGACTGCCATTCAGACATCTGACACTCAACGCACCTGGGGGTGGTAGAATGGTTAGCAGCCGAAATATCGTGGCATCGTGACGTCATTTCACTGCAAGCATGAAACCTCGTGGAACAGTTCATCTGGTGCCTGAGACACACAAAAAATGGAACAAAAGATTAGTAACTACTACCGATATGGGATCTACCCAGCCTGAAATGTGTGTGTGTGTGGGTGGGGAAGGCGCGGCCCTTATTGGCGTTCGCTTTTGTATTGTCGTCGGCGGCAGCTCGGCGACGTCCCAGCGGCACAGTTACTGCGGCGTTGCAGGACGCAGCACTAATAGCGGCTTCCGCCGGCTGCAGTGCCGGAAACCGTTCGGCGTGCTCACCACGCGGCCAACTCCGGCAACTTCGTTACGGCCTGCCTCGCTGCTACAACAACAGCTACCGTCTCCCCTTTCGACGGCGCTTTAGAAGCCACGCCGTGAGCGAAAAGTCCGACAACTGTGAAATACGGCAAACGGCAACACTGAGAGCAAAGCTTTTTTTGACACGTAAACAGTTTGGCTGCAGTACTCCCGGGAGATGAATCACTGTGTTAACAAACACGCGAAATCGGCATATCTCACAGTATGCTCTATACCTTTAACATGATGCAGAAATTATGAAATAGACAACGTGCATAGCGAGAACTCTAGAGAACGCTTGGATAAGGACCATTTCTGACGCCTCCGCAAAAAACAGTATTCGACCACACGGTTTACCGAGGCTAAATTACAATAGGGAGATTAAAATGTATGCAGCTTGCAGTAGCTATGCAGAGATGATGACACTTGTACAAGGCTAATGTGAAGGGCTGCTCGAACCACTCTTCGGACTGAAGACTATAACAGTAACAAAAACAACAATGATTTATGGTTACTTGACATGATCATTCAGTGAAGGTGGCAGTCTGTAAATCTACATCTACATCTACATTGATACTCCGCAAGCCACCCAACGGTGTGTGGCGGAGGGCACTTTACGTGCCACTGTCATTACCTCCCTTTCCTGTTCCAGTCGCGTATGGTTCGCGGGAAGAACGACTGTCTGAAAGCCTCCGTGCGCGCTCTAATCTCTCTAATTTTACATTCGTGATCTCCTCGGGAGGTATAAGTAGGGGGAAGCAATATATTCGATACCTCATCCAGAAACGCACCCTCTCGAAACCTGGCGAGCAAGCTACACCGCGATGCAGAGCGCCTCTCTTGCAGAGTCTGCCACTTGAGTTTATTAAACATCTCCGTAACGCTATCACGGTTACCAAATAACCCAGTGACGAAACGCGCCGCTCTTCTTTGGATCTTCTCTATCTCCTCCGTCAACCCGACCTGGTACGGATCCCACACTGATGAGCAATACTCAAGTATAGGTCGAACGAGTGTTTTGTAAGCCACCTCCTTTGTTGATGGACTACATTTTCTAAGCACTCTCCCAATGAATCTCAACCTGGTACCCGCCTTACCAACAACTAGTTTTATATGATCATTCCACTTCAAATCGTTCCGTACGCATACTCCCAGATATTTTACAGAAGTAACTGCTACCAGTGTTTGTTCCGCTATCATATAATCATACAATAAAGGATCCTTCTTTCTATGTATTCGCAATACATTACATTTGTCTATGTTAAGGGTCAGTTGCCACTCCCTGCACCAAGTGCCTATCCGCTGCAGATCTTCCTGTATTTCGCTACAATTTTCTAATGCAGCAACTTCTCTGTATACTACAGCATCATCCGCTAAAAGCCGCATGGAACTTCCGACACTATCTACTAAGTCATTTATATATATTGTGAAAAGCAATGGTCCCATAACACTCCCCTGTGGCACGCCAGAGGTTACTTTAACGTCTGTAGACGTCTCTCCATTGATAACAACATGCTGTGTTCTGTTTGCTAAAAACTCTTCAATCCAGCCACACAGCTGGTCTGATATTACGTAGGCTCTTACTTTGTTTATCAGGCGACAGTGCGGAACTGTATCGAACGCCTTCCGGAAGTCAAGGAAAATAGCATCTACCTGGGAGCCTGTATCTAATATTTTCTGGGTCTCATGAACAAATAAGGCGAGTTGGGTCTCACACGATCGCTGTTTCCGGAATCCATGTTGATTCCTACATAGTAGATTCTGGGTTTCCAGAAATGACATGATACGCGAGCAAAAAACATGTTCTAAAATTCTACAAGAGATCGACGTAAGAGATATAGGTCTATAGTTTTGCGCATCTGCTCGACGACCCTTCTTAAAGACTGGGACTATCTGTGCTCTTTTCCAATCATTTGGAACCCTCCGTTCCTCTAGAGACTTGCGGTACACGGCTGTTAGAAGGGGGGCAAGTTCTTTCGCGTACTCTGTGTAGAATCGAATTGGTATCCCGTCAGGTCCAGTGGACTTTCCTCTATTGAGTGATTCCAGTTGCTTTTCTATTCCTTGGACACTTATTTCGATGTCAGCCATTTTTTCGATTGTGCGGGGATTTAGAGAAGGAACTGCAGTGCGGTCTTCCTCTGTGAAACAGCTTTGGAAAAAGGTGTTTAGTATTTCAGCTTTACGCGTGTCATCCTCTGTTTCAATGCCATCATCATCCCGTAGTGTCTGGATATGCTGTTTCGAGCCACTTACTGATTTAACGTAAGACCAGAACTTCCTAGGATTTTCTGTCAAGTCGGTACATAGAATTTTACTTTCGAATTCAATGAACGCTTCACGCATAGCCCTCCTTACGCTAACTTTGACATCGTTTAGTTTCTGTTTGTCTGAGAGGTTTTGGCTGCGTTTAAACTTGGAGTGGAGCTCTCTTTGCTTTCGCAGTAGTTTCCTAACTTTGTTGTTGTACCACGGTGGGTTTTTCCCGTCCCTCACAGTTTTACTCGGCACGTACCTGTCTAAAACGCATTTTACGATTGCCTTGAACTTTTTCCATAAACACTCAACATTGTCAGTGTCGGAACAGAAATTTTCGTTTTGATCTGTTAGGTAGTCTGAAATCTGCCTTCTATTACTCTTGCTAAACAGATAAACCTTCCTCCCTTTTTTTATATTCCTATTAACTTCAATATTCAGGGATGCTGCAACGGCCTTATGATCACTGATTCCCTGTTCTGTACATACAGATTCGAAAAGGTCGGGTCTGTTTGTTATCAGTAGGTCCAATATGTTATCTCCACGAGTCGGTTCTCTGTTTAATTGCTCGAGGTAATTTTCGGATAGTGCACTCAGTATAATGTCACTCGATGCTCTGTCCCTACCACCCGTCCTAAACATCTGAGTGTCCCAGTCTATATCTGGTAAATTGAAATCTCCACCTAAGACTATAACATGCTGAGAAAATTTATGTGAAATGTATTCCAAATTTTCTCTCAGTTGTTCTGCCACTAATGCTGCTGAGTCGGGAGGTCGGTAAAAGGAGCCAATTATTAACCTAGTTCGGTTGTTTAGTGTAACCTCCACCCATAATAATTCACAGGAACTATCCACTTCTACTTCACTACAGGATAAACTACTACTAACAGCGATGAACACTCCACCACCGGTTGCATGCAATCTATCCTTTCTAAACACCGTCTGTACCTTTGTAAAAATTTCGGCAGAATTTATCTCTGGCTTAAGCCAGCTTTCTGTACCTATAACGATTTCAGCTTCGGTGCTTTCTATCAGCGCTTGAAGTTCCGGTACTTTACCAACGCAGCTTCGACAGTTGACAATTACAATACCGATTGCTGCTTGGTCCCCGCATGTCCTGACTTTGCCCCGCACCCGTTGAGGCTGTTGCCCTTTCTGTACTTGCCCAAGGCCATCTAACCTAAAAAACCGCCCAGCCCACGCCACACAACCCCTGCTACCCGTGTAGCCGCTTGTTGCGTGTAGTGGACTCCTGACCTATCCAGCGGAACCCGAAACCCCACCACCCTATGGCGCAAGTCGAGGAATCTGCAGCCCACACGGTCGCAGAACCGTCTCAGCCTCTGATTCAGACCCTCCACTCGGCTCTGTACCAAAGGTCCGCAGTCAGTCCTGTCGACGATGCTGCAGATGGTGAGCTCTGCTTTCATCCCGCTAGCGAGACTGGCAGTCTTCACCAAATCAGATAGCCGCCGGAAGCCAGAGAGGATTTCCTCCGATCCATAGCGACACACATCATTGGTGCCGAAATGAGCGACCACATGCAGATGGGTGCACCCTGTACCCTTCATGGCATCCGGAAGGACCCTTTCCACATCTGGAATGACTCCCCCCGGTATGCACACGGAGTGCACATTGGTTTTCTTCCCCTCTCTTGCTGCCATTTCCCTAAGGGGCCCCATTACGCGCCTGACGTTGGAGCTCCCAACTACCAGTAAGCCCACCCTCTGCGACTGCCCGGATCTTGCAGACTGAGGGGCAACCTCTGGAACAGGACAAGCAGCCATGTCAGGCCGAAGATCAGTATCAGCCTGAGACAGAGCCTGAAACCGGTTCGTCAGACAAACTGGAGAGGCTTTCCGTTCAGCCCTCCGGAATGTCTTTCGCCCCCTGCCACACCTTGAAACGACCTCCCACTCTACCACAGGTGAGGGATCAGCCTCAATGCGGGCAGTATCCCGGGCAACCACAGTCGTAGTCTGATCAGGGGATGCGTGGGACGAGCTGGCCGTCCCCGACAAACCCCCATCCCGACCCCCACAGTGATGCCCATTGGCAACAGCCTCAAGCTGTGTGACCGAAGCCAACACTGCCTGAAGCTGGGAGCGAAGGGATGCCAACTCAGCCTGCATCCGAACACAGCAGTTGCAGTCCCTATCCATGCTAAAAACTGTTTTGCTAAGAACGTCTGAACTAATCTACAGAGAGCGCAAACAAATCGACAAAATTTAAACGGTTATTAAAATACAAGATTGCCTAGTAAATGCAGTAATGCTGCTACTTGCGCACTGCTGACACTGCTCGGCGGCGGAAGGAGACTAAGCGAAATTACACTATTCAGGTACTAAAACACGATGCTACACTCTCAAATACTATAATACGCCCGAAATTTATGAATTAAACAATGCAAGAACCAAAAACACGCAAAGAAATTAAGAATTAAACTATGTAACAAATGAGTGAGCTAGGAGTATACGACTTGCTGCTGCAGCTGCTTATCCAACGGCGGCAGGGAGCACACTGACTGCGACCAACCGACACTGGCCGTTCAAAACAAAACAGTAGACAAACGACTACGCGAATTTACACTATTCAGGTACTAAAACGCGATGCTACAACTCTCAAATACTATAATACGCTCGAAATTTATGAATTAAACAATGCAAGTACCAAAAACACGCAAAGAAATTAAGAATTAAACTATGTAACAAATGAGTGAGCTAGGAGTATACGACTTGCTGCTGCAGCTGCTTATCCAACGGCGGCAGGGAGCACACTGACTGCGACCAACCGACACTGGCCGTTCAAAACAAAACAGTAGACAAACGACTACGCGAATTTACACTATTCAGGTACTAAAACGCGATGCTACAACTCTCAAATACTATAATACGCTCGAAATTTATGAATTAAACAATGCAAGTACCAAAAACACGCAAAGAAATTAAGAATTAAACTATGTAACAAATGAGTGAGCTAGGAGTATACGACTTGCTGCTGCAGCTGCTTATCCAACGGCGGCAGGGAGCACACTGTGCTGTGGTCTTCTTGTGGCTACAGATTTTCCAAGATCGCTATAGTAACTCAGCTACTGGATTACTAGTTTCGTCAGATCCATAAAGCAGGACAGTGATGCATCTTACAAAATCTGGCACATCATTGTAATGCCTCGACTTCAGTATGTATACTGTATAGTCGTAGTGTGACAGTTATTGAAGCATTGTGTGATGTAAGTACCACTGCCCTGTTTTATGACCCTGAAGATGGTGATACATGTTGCCGAAACTCATTGTTGTACTGTAGTGCTCTTGTAAAACCGAATTTATTTATAAAGATCGCTATGTTAACACAATTACTGCATCATTGAAATGATCTTCCCAGCATGAGGTGTGTGTGTGTGTGTGTGTGTGTGTGTGTGTGTGTGTGTGTGTGTGTGTGTGAGGTAATTAAATTAATTTTTTTAGAAAACTACAGTTCAGCAAAGACTTATTTGACTTTCGTGGTTCTCACGGACTAATCCTTAAACTTTTGAACTATCGGGAAATAGAAAGCTTTGTTTCACATTTTGCTGTAGGGCGATGTACAGTGATACCATAAATACGCATGAAACGGTCTTAAAACCGTGTTCTGTCCTGTATTTTTTACAAGTTAATCAAGAAGTACGAGGCCTGTTCAGAAAGTAAGCTCCGATTGATTGCCAAATTGAAACCACAGTGAACATCAGAAATGTTTTACTTGTAACAATTAGCTACACCTTTCAGCTACTTCTCTACGTAGTCGCCGTTCTGACTTAGACTTTTGTCATAGCGTTGTACCAACTTTTCAATAGCCTCATCATAGAAGGCAGCCGCCAGTGCTTTCCGCCAATTCTCCACGCAGGCCTACACCTCGTTGTCTGTGTCAAAATGTCTTCAAAGACAGCGGTTCATGTGACCAGAGATGAAACTCAGGGGGAGACAATTGCGGACTGTATTGTGGGTAATCTCACATTTCCATTTGAAAACGATGCAGGAGCATCTTCATTGCCCCTGCAGAATGCGGCTGAGAATTGTCTTGAAGAAGAAACAGCACGACAGTTATGTAATGTTAGCTGCATAGCTTCAGGCGAAATTCCTCACCAGGCCCTCGTACTTGGCGGCAGACACTATTTTCTAGACATCTTTACGCACTCACTGCGCGCTCAGAAATGAGAAGAGCGATGTGATGCTAACTGGGGTTATACTAGAGACACTACCCAACACATCTGTGCAAAGCTTTATCGGATTTTCATAGTCGTTTCCATTTCGCGACCGATCGGAGCTTACTTTCTGAACGCCCCTCGTACATTAAGTTCTGTAGTCGGTGCTATGTTTAAAGACACTCGTTGTTCGTTAGGTCTGATGTTATTGATTGGTTGGTCGATTTGGAGAGGGGACCAAACGGCGAGCTCATCGGTCCCATTGGATTAGGGAATGAAGGGGAAGCAAGTCAGCCATGCCCATTTCAAGGCACCAACCCGACAGTTTCCTGAACCGATTTAGGGAAATCACGGAAAATCTAAATCAGGACGGCCGGACGCGGGTTTGAACTATCGTCCTCCCGAATGCGAGTCCATTGTGCTTACTACTGCGCCACCTCGCTCAGTCCTGTCTTTATTGTGTAGGAGGAGAATATGAGAAAAATTGATATCCATTACCTTCCGCAAATTATATTATTAGTACTGTACGTCGTATTTCGTGAATTAAACTCGATTCCTCTGTTATAGATTTGGTCAATAGCAGTCTGTGGTGACACATCGATCTGTACATCTGTACTTAAAGAGCTATGTACTAGGTGTGGCGCAGAGTGCATACTAGCCTCATCTGTACCTTTCGCGAATGTTAACTGGCGTGGGTTCTACCTGTCGACAATGAGAGGCGAATTTGACCAGTGACGTACTGACGTAGCTGAAAGAGAGAGAGACAACAGAACAATGACATTATTTATTTTTGTTTCTAATATATTTTGGAATGTTAATGATGGTGCCAGATACGTATGTAGCATAGACTCAGATCTAGATTTGGTTAGAATGTTGTGAGAAGACGAAGTCAAGGAATGTGGTGACATACTGATAGACAGGTTGGCCCGAGGGCTAGGTTTGGTTGGAAAGTAGCAGTCTGGTTCAGAGTTGATGCCACCGGTTGTGTTGCCACGCTACTAAACGCAATTCTCGTGATGGCTCATATACAGGGTGAGTCACCTAACGTTACCGCTGCATATATTCCGTAAGCCACATCAAATACTGACGAATCGCTTCCACAGACCGAACGTGAGGAGAGGGGCTAGTGTAATTGTTTAATACAAACCATACAAAAATGCACGGAAGTATGTTTTTTAACACAAACCTACGTTTTTTTAAATGAAACCACGTTAGTTTTGTTAGCACATCTGAACATATAAACAAATACGTAATCAGTGCCGTTTGTTGCATTGTAAAATGTTAATTACATCCGGAGATGTTGTAACCTAAAGTTGACGCTTGAAACCTCCGACGTTCAGTTGCGTGTTGTAACAAACACGGGCCACGGTCGACAAGCAGCATCTGCAGGGCCATGTTTACGATGACGTCCGTGTTTACGAGTGTGGCTGTAGTGCACTGTTGTGGTTTGGTCTAGCTGTCGCAGTGTTCGCATGTAGCGCTTGCTGCTATTGTTATTCTGCATTCGTCTCCGCACGCAGACCAACTGTAGTACACAGTGTTACCAGACGTCTGTGATAGTGTAATGTTGTAGGGACTGTGACCATGGTGTATTCGAACTCTGAAAAGGCGGAGATGATACTCATCTATGGCGAGTGTCGACGAAATGCAGCTGAAGCCTGCAGGGTGTGTGCAGAACGGTACCCGGACAGAGAGCATCCAACGTGCCGCACATTGCAAAACATCTACCGCCAACTGTATGCAACAGGTATGGTCGTAGCACGCAAACGGGTCCGTAACAGGCCCGTCACAGGAGAAGCGGGTGCAGTTGGTGTGTTAGCTGCTGTTGCCATGAACCCACACATGAGTCCACGGGACATTGCTAGAGCCGGTGGACTGAGTCAAAGTAGTGTCATGCGCATACTGCATCGTCACCGCTTTCACCCGTTTCATGTGTCGCCACATCTGCAATTACATGGTGATGACTTTAATCATCGAGTGCAATTCTGTCAATGGGCATTAACAGAGAATGCGTTGCAGTTCTACCTGTTTACCGATGAAGCAGGTTTCACAAACCACGGTGCAGTGAATCTACGGAACATGCATTACTGGTCCGTGGACAATCCTCGCTGGCTCAGACAGGTCGAGTGACAGCGACCGTGGACTGTAAATGTATGGTGCGGAATCATGGGCGACCACCTCATTGGTCCTCACTTCATTGCACAGGACCAAACAACTGCCACATACATCGCGTTTCTACAGAATGATCTGCCAACATTGCTCGAAAATGTCCCACTGGAAACGCGTCGACGTATGTGGTATCAGCATGATGGTGCACCTGCACATTCCGCAATTAACAGTAGGCTGACCCTTGGCGGGATGTTCGACGGGCGTTTCATAGGACGTGGAGGACGCATAAATTGGCCAGCCGGTTCTCCTGATCTTACACGTCTGGACTTCTTTCTGTGGGGTACGTTAAAGGAGACTGTGTACCGTGATGTGCCTACAACCCCTGAGGATATGAAACAACGTATTGTGGCAGCCTGCGGCGACATTACACCAGATGTACTGCGGCGTGTACGACATTCATTACGCCAGAGATTGCAATTGTGTACAGCAAATGATGGCTACCACATTGAACATCTATTGGCCTGACATGTCGGGACACACTCTATTCCACTCCGCAATTGAAAACGGAAACCACGTGTGTATGTGTATCTCCCCCTCATGGTAATGTCCATGTGCGTCAGTGAAAAAGACCAATAAAAAGGTGTTAGCATGTGGACGTAATGTGCTGTTCCAGTCTCTTCTGTACCTAAGGTCCATCACCGTACCCTTTGGACCCCTACGTAATTCGGTGCTCTCCGATGCACACGATCGAACAGCGGAGGAGTGGTAGTCAAGCGTCAACTTTAGTTTACAATATCTCCGGATGTAATTAACATTTTTCAATGCAACAAACGGCACTGATTACGTATTTGTTTATATGTTCAGATGTGCTAACAAAACCAACGGGGTTCCATTTAAAAAAAACGTAGGTTTGTGTTAAAAAACATACTTCCGTGCATTTTTTTGTGGTTTGTATTAACCAATTACACTAGCCCCTCTCCTCACGTTCGGTCTGTGGAATCGATTCGTCAGTATTTGATGTAGTTTACGAAATATATCCAGCGGTAATGTTAGGTGACTCACCCTGTATTATGCATACTGAGTTTCATTGAGTACTTTATGTCTGCCATTTTGTAGACAGTATACGCCAAAACAAACGGGTGGCATGACCAGGTTCAATAATTGCGTATGAGAAACGGAAGATTGCTATTATATCTCTGTATGACCACGACTTTCTCTTGTTTCATCGTGCTCATTACGTGATGTATGTATTGGAAATGGTAATATTTTTCTTGACTCATTTTGGAGAGCACTTCATGGAATTGTCTCAGAAAGCTCTCCAGAATTCACGAGTCTTCCTTTTAACGTCTCCCACTGTAACTTGTTTAGTATTTCATCTTTTAATCTTTTCTGCCCCTTCCGTTAGCCCAAATTTTGGATGTCATAGACGACCTTTGCTACAGAACTGGCGGAACACAGGTTTTGTAAGCCGTTTATGTCATGTGTGAGTAAGTTTCCTTAGGATACTATCAACTTTGTTTGAGAAATTGGGTCCTCAACCGCAGTAGAGCACTGAAATAAATCCAATGGCGGCAAGTGAAAATTTGTGACTGACCGGGACTCGAACCCTGGTTTACTGCTATAAGTGAGCGGTCGCCTTAACCGCTTCGGCTACCTGACCACGCTTTTCGTCCGGCCCAAATTCTCAACTAGTTGCACAGTTCATGTGTAGCGTCCACCGTCCATTATCCTCACTGCTCGCAGCTCTACTTGATTCCTGCAATAGTAGGGACGTTGCTTGCATCCGCACTGAAGATATCATTATTCGTTGCCAGGTGTACATGTACATAGGTATGTGTGTAAAGTATCTGTTCTTTCGGACATGCCAGGTACAGGTGCTGAGTGGATAAAGTTCTTTTGTTCTTGTCGAATTCCAATCTGATAGTACGAATGTAATTCTGTCAGAGACAGCAAAGGACTTGGAAGAGCAGTTGAACGGAATGGACAGTGTCTTGAAAGGAGGCTATAAGATGAACATCAACAAAAGCAAAACGAGGATAATGGAATGTAGTCGAATTAAATCGGGTGATGCTGAGGGAATTAGATTAGGAAATGAGACACTTAAAGTAGTAAAGGAGTTTTGCTATTTAGGGAGTAAAATAACAGATGATGGTCGAAGTAGAGAGGATATAAAATGCAGACTGGCAATGGCAAGGAAATCGTTTCTGAAGAAGAGAAATTTGTTAACGTAGAGTATAGACTTAAGTGTCAGCAAGTCGTTTCTGAAAGTATTTGTATGGAGTGTAGCCATGTATGGAAGTGAAACATGGACGATAACTAGTTTGGACAAGAAGAGAATAGAAGCTTTCGAAGTGTGGTGCTACAGAAGAATGCTGAAGATTAGATGGGTAGATCAAATAACTAATGAGGAGGTGTTGAATAGGATTGGGGAGAAGAGAAGTTTGTGGTTTGTGGCACAACTTGACTAGAAGAAGGGATCGGTTGGTAGGACATGTGTTGAGGCATCAAGGGATCACAAATTTAGCATTGGAGGGCAGCGTGGAGGGTAAAAATCGTAGAGGGAGACCAAGAGATGAATACACTAAGCAGATTCAGAAGGATGTAGGTTGCAGTAGGTACTGGGAGATGAAGAAGCTTGCACAGGATAGAGTAGCATGGAGAGCTGCATCAAACCAGTCTCAGGACTGAAGGCCCCAACAACAACAGTACGAATGTGCTTCTATACAAGAACGCAAAAACTTCGCTCACTTACGACCGGTATTGGCTTCCAGTTTAGAAGCCAAAACCAGGGAGTAGATGGATAGCAACACTTACTCAAGCAGCGAGGTATAAGAGAAAAGCCACCAAGAAACAGAGCGACAAGTTTCTTTAACTTCCAGGGGATCGACAACAAGAAGACAAAATCAGCAATGCTAAGACCATCATTAACCTGACAGAGAGAGAACTGTATGGGCCGCCAATTTCCGTGTGGTCTAAAGGCGTAAACTTTCTTCTACTTCCAAGAACGATACCGAAACGTGACGTCAGCAGCAGCGCCAACCCCACTACTGAGCGGTCAGCACGTGTGACTGCCGTGCAGTGGGCAAAGCAGAATCGAACATTTTTCTCCGCTAGTGTACTGGGTGTTGCGCTGTTCCCGTCATCATTTCATCATCATCGACAAGGAAGTCTCCGAATGTGATGTCAACTGAAAAGATTTGCCACTCGGTGACCGAACCTCTCCAAGCATGGACGCCTGGCCAATAATGCCATAAAATATTTTTTTTTTTCAACAGCAGTTTCAAGCAAGCCATATGTGCACCTCCTTCAGAGGCTGCTGAAGATGTGAGGAGAGAGACGTGAAGGATCCTCGTGAAGGCAAGAATGCCGAAGAACAACATTTCGGCAGCAGAACAGGGCGCTGCTGACCCTACGTGGTGAAAAGGGTACAGTGGTCTTAGCAGAAGATACAGGGAAGGTGACGGAGCTACAGAACTCACAAGATTACTGAGAAGAACGGCAGTTTACTGCAATATCCTACCTACAAACAAGTGGAAAATCTGTGGCACGGAAGACCGTCGGTCTACGCAGCAGCTTAGAGCCGGACAGGAAGATCATCAGAAGGCTTTACCACAGGGCAATAGGGCCACCATAACTGTATGGCTAGAAAATACGTAAGAAGCGAGTTCCACTGCGACCTGTATTGAACACCATAAACTCGCCAATATACGAGACACCCAAACATCTAGCACAGGTTCTGAAACCTCTCATGGGTCACCGTCCACATCACGTCAGGAACGCCTCATACAGGTAATTTGTGAAGGAACTCCGAAGAATACGCTTGGACCATAAGGACTTCCACTGATAAGCCAGGACGTTATGACAACCTACCTAAAAGCCGGTCACCTTTGACAACGATGTGTCGTACTATGGAAGCAATGAGGCCTTTGTAGGTCACTGGAGGCAGTTGGCACAACATCTGCGAACACAGGTCACCTAAATCCCGAAAATTCCTGATAGTAGGCGATCAGCTTAAATGCCATCCTGATGCGTTAGATCAGGTTCAGATCTGGCAAGCTGGGGGTCAACACATCTTTTGGAACTCGCCACTGTGTCCCTCGAACCTTTACATCACGCTCCTGGCATTGTGACATAGCGCACCATCTTGTTGCAAAGCGCCACTGCCACCTGGAAACATAATCCTCGTGAAGGGATTACGTGGTCTGCAACTTGGCCGTCATTCTGCTTTGAACAAGCAATACTGGATCCGTGGATACCCACGTGAATGTTCCCTAGAATGTAATGGAGCCGCTGCCAGCCTGCAGTACAGGTGTCAAGGAGCTGTTCCCCTGGAAGACGACCATTTCGCATCCTCCCATCGGCATGATGAAGAAGGTATCGGGATTCATCAGAACATGCAACATTCTGACACTGCTCCGACGTCCAGTGCCAATCTTCACGTGCCCTTTTCAGCTGTAGTTGCCGATGCCGTGGTGTTAATATTCGCACATACATCGGTCGTCAGTTGCGGAGGTCCATGATTAGAAGTGTTCGGAGCATTGTGTGTTCAGACGCATCTGTACTCTGTGTAGCATTAAAGTTTGTGGTGCGTTTCGCCATACTTCGCTGAATGTCCCCTTTTACCAGTCTGCCCAGCCTACGACGTCCGACATCTGTATTGAGGGGTGGCCGTTCAACCCCACGATGTCTGGACGTGGTGGCATCGCAACGTGTTGAAGACATTCATCACAGCTCTCCTCGGACACCCGACGAGTCGTACAGTTTCCGAAATGCTCGAGCCAAGCCTCCGGGCCATCAAAATCTGCTCTCAGTCAAACTGAGAAAGATTGCGCGCCTGCCCCCTTTTGCACAGGGACAGCACGCTTACTGGTATTGCACACACCGTGCATGTGTCTCATTAGCATTCATTCCTCAGGTGACGCTGCTATCTCCTGGAAGGGGTTCATATCGATGGTAGGTCGGTGGTCATAATGTTCTCGTCAGCTTTGATCTTGCCTCCCTATTCACCTTAGTGCCACTGCAAGATTCCTCAGCTCTAGTCGAGAGTCACCTCGATGAGGACACAGTGAAACTCTTGCGACATGTAGTAATCAATACTTATTTGAAACGCGGTAGGAAATTCTATGATCAAACAGATGGATTTGCTATGTGTTACCCCTTAGTTCCTGGGATGGTTAATCTATTCATGGACCACTTAGAGGATGTAGCACTGAATACCACCCTCCCCCCCCCCTCCGAAAAAAAAACAACAGCGTTCTACATATACCCAGACAAGACCTCTGTAGTGTGAACACATGGCAGAGAAAACCTACAGGAGTTTCCACGTCATCTATGTGGCATACACGACGTCATGAGGTTCACCGTGGGGATAGATTGGAAACCTACCCTCCTTCGACATCTTGATCAAGTCTGGATGGCACTGTAGGATACGGGGTCTATAGGAAGAAAACGCACGTAAACCTTCACCTTAATAGTCAGAACTGTAACCCTCCAATGCAACGCATGTCGGTACTAACCTCATGATTATGCGACTGGAAGAGCTCACTGAATGAGTTACAGCATCTGTGCGAAACCTTTCACAAAAACGTTTACAAGGAGACGCAAATGCCATGCACCTTACAGACTGATAAGAGGGAGAAGCACAAACCAGAAGGAAAAGAAGCAAAATGTGTGGAGCACCTGCGCTATGCCGGACACTTAACAGCCAAAATCGTGAGAGTAATGGAGAAAAATTAAACAAAGGCTGTGTTGTGACTTGGCAAGACAGCCAAGCCACTAGGAGGTAGCCGAAAGGCACGCGTTTAAGCTCACGCAGGCTGGCGTGAGATCTGGAACAGTTAAAGGAATAGAGACTAGCAAAAAAGGTACGTAGCTTCTGGAATACTTAACTTTAATCCATAATTGGTAAACATCGGTCTGACGGTACGTGCTTCACAAGATAAATAGCAAATGATAATGGTGCCTTGCTAGGTCGTAGCAAATGACGTAGCTGAAGGCTATGCTAACTATCGTCTCGGCAAATGAGAGCGTAATTTGTCAGTGAACCATCGCTATCAAAGTCGGCTGTACAACTGGTGCGAGTGCTAGGACGTCTCTCTAGACCTGCCGTGTGGCGCCGCTCGGTCTGCAATCACTGACAGTGGCGACACGCGGGTCCGACGTATACTAACGGACCGCGACCGATTTAAAGGCTACCACCTAGCAAGTGTGGTGTCTAGCGGTGACACCACAGGCTGTTTTTCACACCACTAGGAAAAGTAAGGATATCGTTGGCTCGAGCAAGACCGGCTATTGCTGCAAGACGCTGGAAATTTATTGTTTTTCAAAAAATGGCTCTGAGCACTATGGGACATCTGAGGTCATCAGTCCCCTAGAACGTAGAACTACTTAAACCTAACTAACCTAAGACATCACATCCATGCCCGAGGTAGGATTCGAACCTGCGACCGTAGCAGCCTCGCGGTTCCGTACTGAACCTCCTAGAACCACTCGACCACAGCAGCCGGCTTATAATGTTTATTGCGAACGTGGGATGCACTACATCAGGCAGACACAGCGAAGTATCTTACAACACCTTACAGAGCACATGAGAAACGTTCGACTAGAGCATCAGACAGACAAGTCCGCGGTGGGAGAGCGATAGCATCGACGAGGAACACATCTTAGATTTTGAACAAACGGGTTCTGGGGCTCGATTGTCAAAGAGCTATTAGAAATACCTCTGCACAATAAACTAATAAACTGGGATAGCAGATTTCAATTCAGGATGGTGTGGGATTCTGCAGTCGCAAAGATACGACAGAAACGCTTCCTTTTGATGACGGTGGCGTCTGTGGACAGAATGGAAAAACGTCGGGACTCGATGCCCGCACCAGTACCGCTCCAGCACAGGCCGCATAGCGCTCCGCCACCATTAGCCCCGCCGCGGTCCCACACAGCCGGCGCGGCTCCCTCTTCTAGACGCTCTTGGTTGGCCCACCCACAGAAGAGCTCAGCTCTCAAGTGGCTATGTAGGTACGCAGAACACACTATCCTAACACGCAGCTGTGGAGTGGGGAAAGCCCGCAGATTCACTCATTGCAACGCTGCAGTGGATCCAGGACCGAGCTCTGAAAGCATACTGAGGGAATACTCCACTCGTCTGCTGCACGAAGACACAGGCATCCCGCTATGGCAGGACAGATTCAGGATCATCTAGATGTCCTTCTACGAGAAGGCGGGACAGTCACGCAACTGGCTCGTTCGTGAACTGGGCGAACAAACACACTAGAAGCCCACCACACGTTGGCCTGATCTGCTGAGAGAATAATTTTCTAGTAGAAAACACAGATCACCCATTGACAATTCGTATGGATAAAGTTTTTCTTTTCTTCACAACAGAAACAGCAGGAACAGCATTTTCATGCTTGCACTGCTCCATGTGCCGAGCAAGCAAAGGTCTCCAATGAGGTGTTAGCATCCCTACACTCACCTCGCAGCAGCCAGCGGACAGCATCGGAGCGACAAAGAACAGCGCTGTAGCCGCCGGAACGGACCCCATCGAACTCAGTACGCACCTGCGGCCTGCGGGCACTGAACCAGCTTATGTGTGAATCTCTAGCTTGTTCTTGCAGCAACGGCGGTCCTCGAGGCCAATGCCATCAAAACCCAGGGACATAATGGATGATGCCCAAATCCGTGGCCTGGCGACACACACGTTCAATGCGAATAGACCGTCCCCAGCAGGGCGAGTTCCACCAATTCCGACGGGACGAAGGTGTCGACATTTGTCTGGTGCAGGAAAGATTCACCAACCCAGGGTGAACTTGTGGCCAAGGAACTACTGTCACTACCGAAAGGACAGAGCCACCCAAGAGGGCGCCACTGCCATCTACGTCAAGAGGTTGCTGCGACATCACTGAGTCAACCTGCTGAACGTCGCCATGTTGGAGGTCACAGGTGTGGTCGTCAATACCACTGCCGGAAGACTCTCTTTACGACGGTATATCTGGGGCTCCATGGACTGATCTACGAACAGATTTCAGTGTCTGCTATCACTGGAGGGATGGCTTTCCATTGCAGGAGATTTCAACGCGAAAAACCCTGAATTAAACTCTCACCTCACCATCGTCAACGGGCGCCGACTCTTCCGTGTCGTTCACCGAAACGGTGCAGTCTACCTCATGCTGTTTGAGCCCACGCACTTCCCCACACGAGGCCGACCGGACATTATCGACTTCGCTCTCCTGAAGGGTATCGGACAATTCACATATGTCGAAATGCGGAACGTTCTATCATCCGACCGTGTCCCAGTTATCTACGAGATGGACGCGATCGGCGCCTTCCTTCCAATCCAGCGTCCATGTTAAATAAACTTGGACTGCGAGCGTTTCTACGCGAAAATACTAGAGTCACTAGAAGATGTGGTAAAGCCCGAAGTAACCGGCCAGAGTGACCGAGCGGTTCTAGGCGCTACAGTCTGGAACCGCGCGACCGCTGCGGTCGCAGGTTCGAATCCTGCCTCGGGCATGGATGTGTGTGATGTCCTTAGGTTAGTTAGGTTTAAGTAGTTCTAAGTTCCAGGGGACTGATGACCAATGCAGTTAAGTCCCATAGTGCTCAGAGCCAAAGCCCGAAGTAGTCGGGGCATTTGCGGTCCTAGTCTTTCTCAACAGAAGAATACTACAAGCAGCAAACGCAGCCATCCCGAGGCGACTGCAGCAACCACGAGACTTCTCGCTTGAGTTACCACCACACGTCTTGGTAGCTATCACCGAGAAGAACCGACCACACGTTGGCCTGACCCAATAATTTTCTGGCAGAAGACAGAGCGTAACATTACGACTTTACTCAAGGACAATTTCATATAAGTACGATTTTCCTTTTCTTCCCCACAGGAGCAGCAGGAACACCATTTTCATGCTTACACTGCTCAACTTATCAAGCAAGAAAAGCTCGAAAATGGAATGTCAGTGCGGCATTCCATCACTTCGCTTAAGGATGATGGGTACGAAACTCATTGAAACAACAAGATGACGCTACCTCCACTCGGCTGATCTCCCAAGAAAACATTGTAGAGAATACCGATATTCCTAATGTTCAGTTTTTTAAGTGTATTATTAAAAACGAGAGAAAAAAGGTTAAATTTCCGACTATATCACAGAATCTCCCAATTTCATTCATTATTGTCAAAATCACCAATTTACGCAAAACCTCATGTGTTTGTGGGTGAAGTTAACTGAAACGCAACTAATCACGATGAAGACACACTCTCAAGACCCGATACTGGAATAAATGTATGCAATGGAACGATTAACACTACGAAAATCACTATTGTGGCTCTAGCAATGAATCTTAAGGTGGGAAATATGCATTTGATCACTGAACACTGTTGGAGATGAAACTTCCTGGCAGATTAAAACTGTGTGCCCGACCGAGACTCGAACTCGGGACCTTTGCCTTTCGCGGGCAAGTGCTCTACCACTGAGCTACCGAAGCACGACTCACGCCCGGTACTCACAGCTTTACTTCTGCCAGTACCTCGTCTCCTGGAGATGATCAATTAGGAAATATTCAAATGGTTCAAATGGCTCTGAGCACTACGGGACTCAACGTCTTAGGTCATAAGTCCCCTAGAACTTAGAACTACTTAAACCTAACTAACCTAAGGACATCACACACACCCATGCCCGAGGCAGGATTCGAACCTGCGACCGTAGTGGTCCCGCGGTTCCGGACTGCAGCGCCAGAACCGCACGGCCACCGCGGCCGGCTAGGAAATATTACAGAGAGTCTGAGCGAAGACCCCTCTGCATGAAGTCAAGATAGCAGTTGGGTACCTGTGATGCGTCTTTGACGCTAGAAAAATATTTTCAGAATTCTATTATTTATCAGTCATCTTGTTCCACACCGGCCTTCTAGGTGATGCCTCATTCAGCTGAGTGTTGGATTCCCGCTGATGGCTGCCTAGTCAGTTCCACATCTGCAGGCTCAGGCAAAGAGTGAGTGACCTCGCACTGCAGCGCGCTACCGCCGCGGCTATTGTCCAACGTGAAGGGTCTCGTAATAGCTGCTGGAGTGTGCTCGATCACATTCTGAATTCTGTGTTGACCTTTGATAACCCATCCCCATATGGTGTTGTAGGAAGTCGTGTAGTCGGTGGATCACCTTTATACTGGCCAGGTGGATTTCGGCACCCAGAGGTGCCTAAGCGTTGAATAGGAACGTAGATACCAGGAGACCCCGCTGCTGTTTCCGCACTGAAGTTCCGTGCTGTCACCACTCCACGATGTGGTGTTGCCGGAAGACTGTATGCTTCTCCATCAGCAATGGTAGGTTGCGAACAATATGAAGTTCATCATGTGAAGACTGGCATCTCAGGTCTATCTTCATCTGGTTCATAAACTGTTTTGGACTATGTAGCACATAAAAATGCTACAGTATCGTTATCATGGAATCGAGCCCTTTAACTTTGAAGGATATCGATCCCAATGATCAGGTTCTTGAGAGCTGGAGAGTTCGCGTATTTATAGGGAGGTAACGTGAGGATATGACGTGTCGCAATGACCACATGTGTTCTTATTATTTGCTATATTTACTTAACAGGCTCTTAACAGCTGTGTAGGTTCCCTGAAACTGGTTCTTTTTAAATAGGTACAGTTCCTTTCGACATATCTCACGAGCTAACGAATGTGCGTGTCACGTTTCCATTGGTTTTCTGTCCCGTGCTATTTTCTGCTGAGTTCCTCTCTCTCTCTCTCTCTCTCTCTCTCTCTCTCTACGGTCTACGCGGTATTTTAACATGCTGAGTATTAATCCACTTGCGACATCCCGCTTATTTCCTGGTTCTGTCCCTACCTCTGGAGTGATTGGACTTTTCTTGTAGCAAGGTGAATGATTTTTGATAATATTTTCTAATTTTCAACCTCTTACTATAATGTACAGTTACAATATGTACTCAAATCAAAGACATGGTTTATTACAAAAATTCGTGAGAATAAACAAACACCTAAATCTATCATAAAATCACGAGAATTAAATCATTTAAAATATGTTCTACATAAACTATTACATAGGTATAGTTCAGAGTTTTCATCAGAACTTGATTCGTGATTGCACACGGCGTGAAAAGCGAAATATGAAATTGAGTCTGCATCTACATACACATCTACGTGCATACTCCGTTAGCCACAGTACTGTGTGAAGAGGAGGGTACCCTGTGATACTACCAGTCATTTCCTTTCCTGTTCCGCTCGCAAATGGAGCGAGAGTAAAACGACTGTCTAAATGCCTTCATAAGAGCCCTAATCTTCCCAGTCTTATCTCCATGAAGTCCTGTTATTTAGCGTGAGAAATTCCTAGAGATGGTTTAGCGAACGTTAATCGACAGGCCTATCTCGTGTACGCTGTACGATATACTGAATGACGTTTTAGAGCAGAAAAAAAATTCAGCGGGTTATTTCTTTGACTTGCAAATTTTAAATACGCGATCATTCGCAACACGGATAAGGGATCGCAACAGAGCTCGCCCAGTTCACACGGCGGATGAAACCATCAGACTAGCCTAAAACAAGCGTGCAAAGACTGGGTCAATTCTGTACTACCGATTACATTATTCGTATCACTTGCGGCGTGTACAAGCTCTTAGGCCACAAGAGCACCATGCCAAATTCCATTTCTGCCAACAGATTCCAAGGACGGCGCTGGAGATCTGCTGTTTGCAGCTTACATCAGTGCTTAACAAGTCGCTGATTTTGAGCGTGAGCAATCGCGCCTGCTGACGCTCTTTCCCGCTAACAGACCAATAGACCAATTGCGGCGTGGTAGAGAGAGAGAGAGAGATGCGCACCCAGTCGGTGATCGCGGTAGCACGGAAGAAGCGCCAACTGTGAAATAGGGGAGCGTCAGTTATGACAGCAGTGCCAATCTAATAGCAGCAATGACGAGTCGGATGTGCATAACACCGACAATGCCTTCAATCCGCAGGGTGAACAGTCTTATCTTATTACAAAAAAAGTAGGCACCCTCATGCCAAATTTTTGGTGTGTCGAAGGACACTCAACACTGCCAGCAAATTGAATTTTCTACGTCACTACATGCGCTACCACTTCAATGAATACAGAAACGAAAAGTGTGAAATACCCGACTGAGTACAAGAGGCTCTAAAATTCAAAAGGAAGCTTCTTGAAGGAAGAAGAATAAAGTGAGTGTGCTGCTCGGATGAGCTACGAATTTGCACTACTTTAAGCAGTCTTTGCGCCCCTTCACGGTTGGCGATTTAATAACTTTACTTGGTAGCAGCGATTGAAAATTTACGTCAGTTTCTGCGGTTCTAGGCGCTTCAGTCTGGAACTGCGTGACCGCTACGGTCGCAGGTTCGAATCCTGCCTTGGGCATGGATGTGTGTGATGTCCCTAGGTTAGTTACTTTTAAGTAGTTCTAAGTTCTAGCGGCCTGATGACCACAGATGTTAAGTCCCATAGTGCTCAGAGCCATTTGAGCCATTACGTCAGTTTCAGGTAGGACACTTTCGCTTCTGTCGTTATCAAACATGGCAGTCACACGTCTTACACATCTTATGGCAGACGATGTTAGGAGTCAGGTTTAGAAATTTTTGTAAAAAGTTTCTTGCATATTCTTTAACGCACTATGAAACTTCTGGTATCAAAATCAAGCGTCTCAATGTCATATTCTTAGCAGAGTTGAAGGAGGTGTAGAAAATGTAGGCTTGTCACCTAATTTATTAGTTTACGTGTCTACAGGAAGAGCGTCGGTCTTGTTTGGAAATAAGTAAGGATTCGTAGCGGAACTGAAAGGGAAAATGAAAAAGCTTCCAGTACCCGATACTCTCTGATCTGCAGCTTGAAGTAATTGATCTGCAGTACGACAGGCATAACTCTAAAGTTTTCAACTATTTCATTCAAGATCAATTTCCTCGTTTATCCAAGTTTTCCAGTAACTGCCCACTCAGTTCCCTGTGACGACGGAGGGTGTAGAGTACTGAGTGCTGGTCACCGCCTGCTCGCGGCGTACGTTCTGTGTGAAGCCCTGTCGTACATTTTATTTACATATGACACGGAATGCAAACAGGGTGGAATAATAGATTACTACAATAAACGCCAGAAGCAAATTCTCGAACAATCATGGAAGAAAAGAATCAACTTCGCCTTAGAATCGATGTCTGGACAGGAATTGTGGGCCACAGAGTCATAGGTAAAAGCCTCCCCTCTTTCACCGAACTGAACTGTGTATGTCAAAACTGTGGCTTCAGCAAAATTCCATAAAATTATGTCCCTTTTATAAAAGATATTGACCGAAGAACCTCCTAGCGATGTTGCCCATGGCTTAATACAAATATTTAAGAGCAGGAGATGTTTTCATTGTGGAAGGGGAAAAAATCAGGGCATGAACAAACATGGGAATGACTAAGACGACGAGTATACATGATACTGACCGAGCATGACTGAGAAGGGTAGATCTGATCTACATATAGACAAATCTTGTGTAATTAGGATGACCAACCTCACACTGTAAGCCTAACGTCTAACCACAAAAACCACTAAATATAACAGTCACGTCGAAGATAATCTTGAACATTATGAAGTCTCGTATTCTCGGCAATGCTTATTTACCTTAAAAGTTGTAAAGGAAAGGGAAGAAACCATAAATTACTGCCAATAGTAGCTGCTTTCCCTTCGATAAATAATTCCGCTGAAATCTGAATCACTTTCAAGTTCGTGCTCAAATGGAATACAGCAGCAAGAATGAATATGGGAACACTTGTGCCATCAATATATTGTGCAGATTTCATAAATAAATAAAGAATGGAAATAAATAAAAAATCCGTTTGGGAAATTTCTCATTATTAACGATGGACTTCGAACAATGAGTTCCATGTGGTACAAAAGTCAACGATAAATGATAATCAGAATAAAGGGATACCTCATTTGCGACAGAATACGATACTGCGGTGTCCCTGCTGTTCAGACGTGTAGGTTGAAGACACATGGTTGACGACATATGAAAGTTTTGGTCTGGCCGTGAAGCGTGCTCGGATAGCCTAATGATAACGTGACCGCTCGCGATAAGCGGCATATTCTGGTTCGAGCACCGGTCCGACTCGCATTTTCACTGTCATAATTCCGTTATACAGTTGATGGTTGTCCATATCCGCAAGTGAAAATACATTTCACGTATTTCAGAACGGCTTTAGTCGCCGCAGCTCCTGTTCCTTTGGACATGCATGCATATCCAAAGAAACACTGCATCATACTCTTGAACAACCCAAGCGCTGAATTATCGTATTTATCCGCCGACATCGGGCAAGTGACTTGCAATTAAAATTACTCCCCTGTCCGTAAATGTACATAATGGATGTAGCGGTCCAGGTTGCAGATACGTGGTAGATGTCAGGTGGAAGTATGGGTTTGGTCGTGAAGTGTGGTCGGATAGTCCAACAGTAAGACGATCGCCTGAGATAAGCGGAAAATCTGGGTTCGAATCGCGGTAAGGCAGACATTTTCACTGGCATCATTCCATTATACAGCTGCTCGTTGTCCATATTCGCTACAACAGCATACTTTTGAGTGATATTAAATCAACTAGAGTGTCACGAAACCAGTGCGCTTACCTCACAGAGTGACAAGTGAAATACAGATGCTTTACCACGAGCATGGAGCATGATCTATAACGGGATTTAAGTGTGGACACAGCTGGAAGTACGTCTGCAGACTTGACAGAGGTGAAAACGAAATATTACGCCAGGCACCTGGAGCGCGCTGCGGTGTCACAGAAATCCTTGTAGATTGTTGCATGGCAATGGCTGTCGGAACACGGTTTCAACTCAAATACATATTAGCCATAAGTCAGCTTCAACAAGCACTGAGAAGCAGGAAACACCAGTTGCCCATAGCAGGGCGGAACCAGAAACGGAATGAACGAAGCTTGTATCCCATTGAACATGATACACTAAGACGCAACTCTGCCCTCGCTAAGTCTCCTATTGATCATTTGGCACCAAAGTATCGCCCCCTAGAGACATACCTCACTTCACCAGCCAGAGAGTGGTACGCTTAGCTCCTATACAGGCTGTCTTTGCAACAGCTTAGCTTCTCAGAACTCGCGTAAAATGAGTGATTTGAAAGGTGACTATTTAATGAACGTCTTTCGTAAGGCCATAAACCTTACCAGAAAAATTAACAGGTACTGTTACCACGATTTTCTCAGTGACAAATTGCCCTCCGTATTGGAGAACGTTATAACTGCAGAAAGGCAACGGATGTTGTTTCTGCACGACGGGCCGACCACGTTTTCTATGCTTCATATGACAATACCTAAGATTAAGGTTTAGCACTTTGAGTGCCATGCCATTAATATTACATTCTCTTCAATTTTGTACAGAAAGCCATGCCCGTAATATACCCATGACGTCACGAGCACGGCAGTCTTTCCTAATACTACGGGTATGGCACTCAAAGTGTCTGGCCGTTCACGTGGTCTTAACCCCTTTGATTTCTGAATCTGGACACATTTAAAGGCATTGGTTTATTCTACACCAATCAAAACCTGCATACGTTACAGGAGTGTGTGTCCCACGATCCTGACCAAATCTGAGCATAGCTAAGTGTGATTCTACCAGAAGAAGTGCTCAAGGATGTGTAAAAATAAGTAATGACACTGGAAACCTCCTATAGTGTCAACAACAGAGAGCTGTCGCGAGACAGCACAGACAATAGCTCGACAAGTGTTTGTTTCGGAACATATATTTATTGGACTTGTTTCCTATCTGCTGTAGGAAGACGGAACACTTTTGCTTAACTCTGTATAGACCAAGGCACGTCAGCTGTTAATTCTGCGAGAGGCCGCTCTTGAAGCACCAGCGCAGCAGTGCATGCCGGTTCCCACGGCTCCTTTTCCTGAGGAGCTGCCAGAGTTGGACATAATCCGATACTCGCAATCGGATTAGAAAGGGGCTGCTGGCAGAGAGTTAGCTCGGAATGCGCCCACCGCGCTGCTTACCGTCTTCCCCAAGCTAGTAACCTGACGAAATTCCGAGGTAATATGTAAACGCAAGCCCCACTTCGAGGAAGTCAGTCCCATTACCTCTTCTAACTCAAGCAACTTCAGTTGTAGCAGCAGTCAGAACAAGTGTAACTTTTTCTTTGTTTTTACTTCAGATTGCCTAGCTGCAGCGAACTCAATTAATTTTCATGCGGTGGATGAATATTTTGTTGTATGATCTGTTGCACATAGGTAAATGAACTCCCCGGCACGAATCCGCCCGGCCGATTAGTGCCGAGGTCCGGTGTGCCGGCCAGTCTGTGGATGGTTTTCAACGCGGTTTTCCATCTGCATTGGCGAATGCCGACTGGTTCCCCTTATTCCGCCTCAGTTACACTCTGTCGGCGATTGCTGCGCAAACACCGTCTACACGTACGCGTACACCATAATTACTGTACCACGCAAAATAACATTTGAGGCTACACTCGTCTCGTGTGAGTTGTTCCCAGGGGGGTCAACTGGGGGCCGAACCGCACAATAAGCCTGGGTTCGGTGTTGGGCGGCGGTGGGCTGAGTGGACTGAAGTGGCCTGTTTTGAGGGCTGCGGCGGGGATAACGCCTCTCCGTCGTTTCTAGGTCCGCACTTCAATACAGTACAATACAATACAACACAATACAATACAATTCTTGTAATAGATTTTAGGCCTTATGTCGTCCGTTTTCGAAAAATTGATATCAAAGGTAATGACGGAAGATCCGTTTGGAACACGCTACAAAATCAGATATTTTTTAGTTCACGTCAGATCCGTAATCAAATATCTTCCCAGAAATCTGATAGTCACTGGTTTTCTTCCTTTCAGATATACTTCAGGAGGAAAATTGGTAGAAGACCTGCGTTCATTGTGAACATGGACATATTAAAACAATTATCAGCGTACTCTCCAATCAACAATCAGCACACTTGTGGAGTCTGATGTGTTTTTATGTTTTTCTCAATTTTTCTTGCTCGCTAAATGTATAATTCTTTTTTAGGCAAAGCGAAGACT